>NC_046004.1:233444-299551 GCF_010909765.2 Amblyraja radiata | reverse complement strand
ACAGTTGCAAATATTTGCCCTCAATCGCAGGTGTAAAGTAAAGATAGTCTAGCCAACCATGAAGGACCTTGACTGTTCTTTCAGCGAAGGATTTGAGTCGGTGGTAGTCCCAATGTGCCCCACAATTATATGTTTGGAAATCTCCAGCGGGGCAATTAGAACATATTAGTTATAGGCTTCTAAACAAATATATTGCGTAATGTTTTACATGCGAATGCACCCGCTGTTTAAGCCGATGATAGACACAAAATGTTCGAGTAACACAGCGGGTCGGGAAGCATCTGTGGAGAGAAGGAATGGGTTACATTTCGGGTCGAGACCCTTCTTCAGACAATATGTCCTCCACATGATTTTCCACACCAATAGACCATAGGATGCGTTCGCAGTTTTCTACCTTACTCCCTATCCACTCGTGGCTGTACGGACAGGTTCACCTCTGCTCCATCTACACGTCTGCACGTGTGATCAGAGGTGGACCGAGTCAACAAAAACGACGAGACGGAGTACAGGAGGGAGATTAAGAATGTAGTGACATAGAAACATAGAAACATAGAAAATAGGTGCAGGAGGAGGCCATTCGGCCCTTCGAGTCTGCACCGCCATTCAATATTATCATGGCTGATCATCCAACTCAGTATCCTGTACCTGCCTTCTCTCCATACCCCCTGATCCCTTTAGCCACAAGGGCCACATCTAACTCCGTCTTAAATATAGCCAATGAACTGGCCTCAACTACCTTATGTGGCAGAGAATTCCAGAGATTCACCACTCTCTGTGTGAAAAATGTTTTTCTCATCTCGGTCCTAAAAGGTTTCCCCCTTATCCTTAAACGGTGACCCCTTGTTCTGGACTTCCCCAACATCAATACAATCTTCCTGCATCTAGCCTGTCCAACCGCTTAAGAATTTTGCACGTTTCTATAAGATCCCCCCTCAATCTTCTAAATTCTAGCGAGTACAAGCCGAGTCTATCCAGTCGTTCTTCATATGAAAGTCCTGCCATCACAGGAATCAGTCTGGTGAACCTTCTCTGTACTCCCTCTATGGCAAGAATGTCTTTCCTCAGATTAGGAGACCAAAACTGCACGCAATACTCCAGGTGTGGTCTCACCAAGATCCTGTATAACTGCAGTAGAACCTCCCTGCTCCTATACTCAAATCCTTTTGCTATGAATGCTAACATACCATTCGCTTTCTTCACTGCCTGCTGCACCTGCATGCCTACTTTCAATGACTGGTGTACCATGACACCCAGGTCTCGTTGCATCTCCCCTTTTCGTAATCGGCTACCATTCAGATAATAGTCTTCTTTCCTGTTTTTGCCACCAAAGTGGATAACCTCACATTTATCCATATTTTACTGCATCTGTGATGCATTTGCCCACTCACCCAGCCTATCCGTCACCTTGCAGCCTCCTAGCATCCTCCTCACAGCTAACACTGCCCCCCAGCTTCGTGTCATCCGCAAAATTGGAGATGTTGCATTCAATTCCCTCGTCCAAATCATTAATATATATTGTAAATAGCTGGGGTCCCAGCACTGAGCCTTGCGGTACCCCACTAGTCACTGCCTGCCATTGTGAAAAGGACCCGTTTACTCCTACTCTTTGCTTTCTGTCTGCCAGCCAGTTCTCTATCCACATCAATACTGAACCCCCACTACCGTGTGCTTTAAGTTTGTATACTAATCTCTTATGTGGGACCTTGTCGAAAGCCTTCTGAAAGTCCAGAAAAATACACATCCACTGGTTCACCCTTATCCACTCTACTAGTTACATCCTCGAAAAATTCTATAAGATTCGTCAGACATGATTTACCCTTCATAAATCCATGCTGACTTTGTCCAATGATTTAACCACTTTCCAAATGTGCTGCTATCCCATCTTTAATAACTGACTCTAGCAGTTTCCCCACTACCGATGTTAGACTAACTGGTCTGTAATTCCCCGTTTTCTCTCTCCCTCCCCTTTTAAAAAGGGTAGTTACATTAGCTACCCTCCAATCGTCAGGAACTACTCCAGAATCTAAAGGGCTTTGAAAAATAATCACTAATGCATCCACTATTTCTGGGGCTACTTCCTTAAATACTCTGGGATGGAGCCTATCTGGCCCTGGGGATTTAACGGCCTTTAATCCATTCAATTCACCTAACACCACTTCCCGGTTAACCTGGATTTCACTCAGTTCCTCCATCTCATTTGACCCCCGGTCCCCTGCTATTTCCGGCAGATTATTTATGTCTTCTTAGTGAAGACAGAACCAAAGTAGTTATTCAATCTGAAGAAGGGTTTCGGCACGAAACGTTGCCTTTTTCCTTCGCTCCATAGATGCTGCTGCACCCGCTGAGTTTCTCCAGCTTTTTTATGTACCTTCAATTTTCCAGCATCTGCAGTTCCTTCTTAAACACTTACTTATTCAATTGGTCTGCCATGCCGTTGTTCCCATGACCAATTCACCTGTTTCTGACTGCAAGGGAACTACATTTGCTTTAACTAATCTTTTTCTCTTCACATATCTATAAAAACGTTTGAAGTCAGTTTTTATGTTCTATGTTAAATGCCTTCCATTGCATATCCACCGTCAACCCTTTAAGAATCAATTGCCAGTCTATCTTGGCCAATTCACGTCTCATACCTTCAAAGTTACCTTTCTTTAAGTTCAGAACCCTTGTTTCTGAATTAAGTATGTCACTCTCCATCCTAATGAAGAACTCAACCATATTATGGTCACTCTTGCCCAAAGGCAACGCACAACAAGACTGCTAACTAACCCTTCCGCATTATTCAATACCCAGTCTAGAATAGCCTGCTCTCTCGTTGGTTCCTCTACATGTTGGTTTAGAAAACTGTCCCGCATACATTCCAAGAAGTCCTCTTCCTCAGCACCCCTGCCAATTTGATTCACCCAATCTATATGTAGATTGAAATCACCCATTATAACTGTTTTACCTTTGTTGCACGCATTTCTAATTTCCTGTTTGATGCCAATCCCCAACTCCACTACTGCTGTTAGGTGGCCTGTACATAACACCCACTAGCGTTTTCTGCCCCTTAGTGTTTCGCAGCTCTACCCATATTGATTCCACATCCTCCGAGCTAATGTCCTTCCTTTCCATTGCGTTAATCTGCTCTCTAACCAGCAACGCGATCCCAACTATATCATAGTCATTAATAGCTATCTGCACATTCCACTCATCCACCTTATTACGAATGCTCCTTGCATTGAGACACAAAGCCTTCAGGCTTGTTTTTACAACACCCTTACCCCTTATACAATTATGTTGAAAAGTGGCCCTTTTTGATTTTTGCCCTGGATTTGTCTGCATGCCACATTTCACCTTGCTACCTATTGCTTCTACCCTCATTTTACACCCCTCTGTCTCTCCGCTCACACATTTAAGAAACCCTTTCCCTTTAACTCCATCCTCGACTATCCCATTTGACACCCCACCCCCCATATTCAGTTTAAAACCACCCGATGGCGGGTGCAGCAGCATCTAGGAGCGAAGGAAAAAAATCGTTTCGGGCCGAAACCCTTCTTCAGACTGACTTGACACAACCAGTGTGCTCCCCCCCTCCCCCCAGTCCATAGCACAGCAAGTGTATTCCCGAGTTCGTAAACTGTTCTTCCACATGTCACCTTGCATATTTTTTTCCCCAGAATGAAAACTGCTGGAGTTGGACCGGGACCAACCTCTTCTTTTAAATGAACACAAAATACCGGACCAACTCAACGAATCAGGCAGCATCTCGTGCGAAAAAGGATATGGAACGTTTCGGGTCAGAGGCCTTCGTATAATGATCTACTAGTTTCACAAAACAGTGAAAGCAGTACGGCACAACTGTCCCACAAGTCACAACTTCCAATCTCTACCTTGTTCCACCTTCCGAAGAGTGTTCTCCATCGGCATCTCCTTAATCCACTCATACATTCCCACCAAACCAGCCCATCCACGCGCACTTTCACTTGCAGCCGAGTGAACAGAGCATGGTGGGTGTATGGAACGAATAAACGGAGGAGGTACTTGAGGCAGTGACTATCCCAACGTTTTAGAAACAGAGAAACATGGAAAATAGGTGCAACAGTGGGTCATTATGCCCTACCACCACTACCAGCACCACCACTCAATATGGTCATGACTGGTCTTGGTGACACCACACCTGGAGTATTGCGTACACTTTTGGTCTCTTAATCTGAGGAAAGACATTCTTGCCGTAGGAGAAGGTTCACCAGACTGATTCCTGGGGTGGCAGGACTTTCATATGAAGAAAGACTGGATAGACTCGGCTTGTACTCGCTGGAATTTAGAGGATTGAGGGGGGATCTTATAGAAACGTACAAAATTCTTAAGTGGTTGGACAGGCTAGATGCAGGAAGATTGTTCCCGATGTTGGGGAAGTCCAGAACAAAGGGTCACAGTTTAAGGATAAAGGGGAAATCTTTTAGGACCGAGAAGAGAAAAACATTTTTCACACAGAGAGTGGTGAATCCGTGGAATTCTCTGCCACAGAAGGTAGTTGAGGCCAGTTCATTGGCTATATTTAAGAGGGAGTTAGATGTGGCCCTTGTGGCTAAAGGGATCAGGGGTTATGGAGAGAAGGCAAGTACAGGATACTGAGTTGGATGATCAGCCACGATCATATTGAATGGCGGTGCAGGCTCGAAGGGCCGAATGGCCTACTCCTGCACCTATTTTCTATGTTTCTATGTTTCTATCCAGAATCAGTGCCCCGTCCCTGCTTTCTCCCAATATGCCTTGATTCCGTTAGACCTAAGAGATATATCCAACTCTCTCTTGAATACATGGGTAAGAAGGAACTGCAGATGCTGGTTTATACCGAAGATAGACACAAAAAGCTGGAGTAACTCAACGGGACAGGCGGAATCTCTGGAGAAAAGGAATGGGTGACGTTTCCGGTCGAGACCCTTCTTCATACTGGAGTCTGAAGTTTGAAGAAGGGTCTCCACCCGAAATATCGCCCATGTCTTCTCTCTGGAGATGCTGCCTGCCCCGCCGCTCTTGAACACATCCAGTGAATTGACCTTCACTGACTTCTGTCGCACTGAATCCACAGATTCCCAACTCTCTGGGTGAAAAAGATCTTCTCATGTCAGTCATAAGTGGTTTACCCCTTATTCGTGTAAGAACTAACTGCAGATGCTGGGAACATCGAAGATAGACAAAAACGCTGGAGTAACTTAGGTATGTTGCAAAGCCTACCTGAAGCGTCTTTGAAAATCTGCCGCTGCGGGTGTGCGCGATTTTGGCGCCGTTTAGAGGGGGGCGGGTTTAAAACGCGATTTTCTCTAGGCTGTTCAAATCGAAGATGTTCAGCCTAGTTAATTATTAACGAAAAATCGCTGGAAGACCCCGTCGCAAAAGCTATTATTAGTTTTAAAGGCCTCGTATAATAGTTATAGTAGTTTAAAAATCAATCTCTAAACCCGCGACCGCCAGCAACCGCAGGGTCTCATAAAGCAGACAGCTGAAGGTATGCTGTATATTTTTACATTAAAAAGGGCTTCTAAAGATCCCTTTATACAAAGTTTAATATTGCGAGAAGCTCATTTTGGGCCCATTATATCGCGCAGTATTTTTCTGGGCATTTGAGGCACAAATCTACCGCAATGTGAACGTTCTAAACCAGCGCGTTCCACAGGGACCCACTGGAAAGCTGATTTAAATGGGCATTTATTTACAGCAATTGAACACTGAATTCCTTCCATTTGGCCTATAAATTAATGTAAATGAGATTTAAAAATCATGTTTTATTGTGAATTATTTGTGAATATTATTTGGACATTTAGGCTATTTAAAAATGTTAATCATTTATTAAGAAATGGATAGATGTTTAGATCTAGTAATTGAAGTCTGAAATTAGCTACAATTAGGTAACTAACTAATTATATGCTTTAATTTCAGGTCATCCAAGTAAGATTATTTTATATTTGTTTCAGAATGCTTCAATCTATGATAACTGAAAATTTCATTCAGTTCTCTTAATTTTTAAGAAAGTTATGGGCTTTTGACTGTTCACGATCACAGCTTTTTTGTTATGTCCATAGAAAATCAATAGGGAACAAGATGCTCATTTCCGAGTATGAAAATGGCCATAACTTTTTAAATACTTGAGATATGAAAGTGAATTAGGTGTCAAATTAAACTTCATTTTATGCTTTATCTGATGGGATAAATTACAGACTTGATTTTTAAAATCTCAAAATTTTGTAACATTGCTAAGTAACTCAGCAAGTGAGGCAGCATCTATGGGGAGAAGGAATAGGCGACGTTTCGGGTCGAGGCCCTTCTTCAGACTGATGTCGGGGTGGGAGAAAGGAAGAGGCGATACAGTAGGCTTGTGGGCGTGCTGGGGGGGGGGGGGGGGAGAGAGGGAGGAAGCAAGCACTGTCTGATATTAGAGAAGGCAATGTTCATACCGCTAGGCTGTAAACTGCCCAGGCGAAATATGAGATGTTGTTCCTCCAATTTGCGGTGGGCCTCACTCTGGCAATGGAAGGGGCCCAGGACTGAAAGGTCAGATTCGGAATGGGAGGGGGAGTTGAAGTGCTGAGCCACCAGGCGATCAGGTTGGTTAGTGCGATCTGAGCCGAGGTGTTGGGCAAAGTGATCGCCAAGGTTGTGTGGGGAAGTTGACACCTGGAATAGCGGATGCAGTTGAAAATGTCGGAGGAGGTGCAGGTGAACCTCTGACTCACCTGGAAAGACTGATTGGGTCGTTGTATGGAATCGAAGGGGGAGGTAAAGCGACAAGGTAGCATTTCCTGCGGTTGTAAGGGAAAGTACCCGGGAAGAGGGTGGTTTGGGTGGGAAGGGACGAATTAACCAGAGAGTTAACTATGCCTTTGGTTACATCCCTCCCTCGCAAAGATGTGAGATTTCATTAAGAGCACATTTGGTTGAATAGATGCAAGCGGAATGTAAAGCGTCTCTTCCATGCGCGTAATACATGAATCCGATTAAATGAGACAACTATCACACCAAACATAGACTCCAGCTTTTTGTGTCTATCTTCGGTTAAAACAGTTTACAGATTAATAAGTGTTTTGTCCTGATACCTTGTGTCCGCAGGCAACCAGACGGAAATAAATTAAACCTGCTTCTTGTTGTCAAGGGAGGGGGGGGGGGGGGGGGGGGGGGGGGAGTGGGAGGAGATAACAGTGTTCGTTGTCATGGACACTTGTCATCGGCCCGCCAGGGAATGTGTGTCACCCCATGTTTTAAGAGCGATTTATTATGCCCCGAGCCGGGGTGAGGGTGAATCGCCCGGTGTGGGTGTCAGGGTCCGTTGGGTCGGAGGAAGGGGGGGGGGGGGGCTCACCCTGGTGTGGCCACACGGGGGAGACGGGGCGGAGGGCGGCCGTGGCCGTGGGAGAGATGGGGCTGTCCCGCGGTATTCGGCCGCTTTGGTTTAGATTGTCAAGTCACCTATGTCATCCACAATCAGTACCTCGTTCCTGCCTTCTCCCCATATACCCTTGACTCTGCTATCTTTAAGAGCTCTATCTAACTCTCAGTTGAAAGCATCCAGAGAATTGGCCTCTTCAGCATTCTGAGGCAGAGAATTCCACAGATTCACGACTCTCTGGGTGATCCTACAACTTTCACTGTCCGTATCTCTTCGTTTCCCTCTCCTCCATAGCCAACAATGAAACAACGTGGGCTCCTGGGTCATCAGTACCGGCACTAATTTATTCTGTTGCTTTTAATACCGCTAGTTTCGTTCTTCTACAATTCCCAGTCTGAAGATGAATCTCACACAGATAGGTCATCTATTCCTTTTCTCCAGAGATGCTGGAGATGCTGGAAAATCGAAGGTTCACAAAAATGCTGGAGAAACTCAGCGGGTGCAGCAGCATCTATGGAGCGAAGGTAATAGTCAACGATTCTGGCCGAAATCATTCTTCAGACCACATCTAACGCCATCTTAAATATAGCCAATGAACTGGACTCAACTGCCTTCTGTGGTAGAGAATTCCAGAGATTCACCACTCTCTGTGTGAAAAATGTTTTTCTCATCTCGGTCCTAAAAGATTTCCCATTTATCCTTAAACTGTGACCCCTTGTTCTGGACTTCCCCAACATCGGGAACAATCTTCCTGCATCTAGCCTGTCCAACCCCTTAAGAATGTTGTAAGATTCTATAAGATCCCCCCTCAATCTTCTAAATTCTAGAGAGTACAAGCCGAGTCTATCCAGTCTTTCTTCATATGAAAGTCCTGCCATCGCAGGAATCAGTCTGGCGAACCTTCCCTGACCTCCCTCTATGGCAAGAATGTCTTTCCTCAGATTAGGAGACCAAAACTGTACGCAATACTCCAGGTGTGGTCTCACCAAGACCCTGTACAACGGCAATTTTTTAACCTTCAATATCTATGATACCACCAATTTTAATGTCTCCATGCCACCTGTTTCAATTCTTGTCTATCCCACTCGGCCCCATTACATCATTATGTATTGATCATCCTCCACTCTTGTTCCATTAAACGGCATCCCGTGTCTCCTTGATCACAGCCATGATCACATTGAATGGCGGTGCTGGCTCGAAGGGCCGAATGGCCTACTCCTGCACCTATTGTCTCCTGTCTATTTTTCTCATCTGCACCCTTTCCCCTCTTCCCCCTCTTCCCTCCCATAGAGTGGTGCTGTATAGTGGCCAGTAAGTCATGGAGTCATGGGGTCATACAGGTGGAAGCAGCCCATTCGGCCCATCATCCCCAAACCTGTCGACATGTCCGAGCTACACTCGTCCCCCTAGCCTGCGTTTGGTCCATATCCCCCTCAAACCTGTACTATCAATTCCAATCCTGTCTTATCCATTACCAAAGACTCATAGATGGGGATTCTTATATCTCCAATTCGTCATAGAGTCCTACGTCATGGAAAACGGCCCTTATGCCCAAATTCTCCACACAGGCCAACACGTCCCACCCACACTAGTCCCATTAACGTTGCGATAGTCCCAGCCTCAAATGCCTCCTCTGGCTGTTCACCCCATACACCCATCACCCTATGTGTGAAAACGTTACCGCTCAGATTCCTATTAACCCCCCCCCCCCCCCCACCCCCTTCCCCTCCCCCGCATCCCCAACCTATGTCCTCTGGTTCTCCATCCTTGGGCAAGAGACTCTGTGCGTCGACCCGATCTATTCCTCTCATTATGTTGTACACCTCTATAACATTATCTCTTAGCCTCATGCGCTCCGATGAATAGCCACGTCAAGTCAAGAGTGTTTTATTGTCACATGTCCCGGACGGGAAAATTACATTCTCACTTGTTGCAGCACAACAGAAATATGTGAATATGTAAACATTGTATATAACGGGGGAAAAGAAGAAAAAGTTCAATAAATAACAACATAGCGCCAATAACATATAATAATTTGGTATTTTGCAGTTCAGAGCTCAGGAAAGAAAGGTACAGCAGAGATCTTCTGATATATGCACGCCCATGAATTTGAAGTTATTTACCCTCTCCACCATCGTCCCGTTGATATAAACAGGATTGTGGATCCTTATGTCTGAGACCTAATCTGAAGAAAGACATTCTTGCCATAGAGGGAGTACAGAGAAGGTTCACCAGACTGATTCCTGGGATGTCAGGACTTTCATATGAAGAAAGACTGGATAGACTCGGCTTGTACTCGCTAGAATTTAGAAGATTGAGGGGGGATCTTATAGAAACTTACAAAATTCTTAAGCGGTTGGACAGGCTAGATGCAGGAAGATTGTTCCCGATGTTGGGGAAGTCCAGAACAAGGGGTCACAGTTTAAGGATAAGGGGGAAGTCTTTTAGGACCGAGATGAGAAAAACATTTTTCACACAGAGAGTGGTGAATCTGTGGAATTCTCTGCCGCAGAAGGTAGTTGAGGCCAGTTCATTGGCTATTTTTAAGAGGGAGTTAGATGTGGCCCTTGTGGCTAAGGGGATCGGGGTATGTAGAGAAGGCAGGTACGGGATACTGAGTTGGATGATCAGCCATGATCATATTGAATGGCGGTGCAGGCTCGAAGGGCCGAATGGCACCTAATACACTGCACCTATTTTCTATGTTTCTATGTTTCTTATCCTTCCCTTACTAAAGTCCACATTCCATCCCTTGGTCTTACTGATGTTGAGAGCCAGGTTGTTGTGCTGGCAGCATTTGGTCAGTCGGTCGATCTCATTTCTATACTCTGAATAGTGACTCAGCCAGCTGAACCTCTCCCTATAACCGGGGCTCTCGAGTCCTGGCAATGTCCTTGGTAAACCGCTGCACCTTTTCCCGCCTATAAGGCTATTATACAGGTATTTTGAAATAAACTGGTGAAACAGGCGGTGCTGAATTGGCAGTGTGGGAAGTGTGTGACCAGTTTTAATGTGTCCACTCAATGATGGCCAGCAACTGAGGTGCTTGTAAGACGTACAATACTATGAGCTTTCTAACAGTGGTCCCGAGAAAGGTTATACCAGACATAGAAACATAGAAAATAGGTGCAGGAGGAGGCCATTCTGCCCTTCGAGCCAGCACCGTCATTCATTATGATCGTGGCTGATCGTCCCCTATCAATAACCCGTGCCTGCCTTCTCCCCATATCCCTTGGCGCCACTAGCCCCGAGACCTCTATCTAACTCTCTCCTAAATCCATCCAGTGATTTGGCCTCCACTGCCCTCTGTGGCAGGGAATTCCATAAATTCACAACTCTCTGGGTGAAAAAGTTTTTTCTCACCTCAGTCTTAAATGACCTCCCCTTTATTCTAAGTCTGTGGCCCCTGGTTCTGGACTCGCCCAACATTGGGAACATTTTTCCTGCATCTAGCTTGACCAGTCCTTTTATAATTGTATATATTTCTAAAAGATATCCCCTCATCCTTCTAAACTCCAGTGAATACAAGCCTAGTCTTTTCAATCTTTCCTCATATAACAGTCCCGCCAACCCAGGGATCAATCTCGTGAACCTACGCGGCACTGCCTCAATCACAAGGATGTCCCTCCTCAAATTAGGACACCAAAACTATACACAATACTCCAGATGTGGTCTCACCAGAGCCCTATACAACTGCAGAAGAACCTCTTTACTCCTACACTGAAATCCTTTTGTTATGAAGGTCAACATTCCATTAGCTTTCTTCACTGCCTGCTGTACCAGACGCACCACACCCAGGAAGGCGGGTGGACAATGTTACCAAGTGAGGGGTATGTCAGGTGGAATGCATCCAAAAGGAAGGTTTGAACAACTGATCCCACAGCAGCGTTTGAGTTGAGATTCAGTTGAGTTTAAATTATTGTCACGTGTAGCGAGCTACAGTGAAAAGCCTGTTTGGCTTGCTTACCAGTGAGCCGTTAGATAATACGGCTCTACCATTCTGCCACCATTCAGATAATTGTTTACTTTCCTGAGGTTATCCACTTTGGAGGCAAAAACAGGAAAGTCGACTATTATATGAATGGTGGCAGATTAGGAAAAGGGGAGATGCAACGAGACCTGGATGTCATGGTACACCAATCATTGAAAGTGGGCATGCAGGTGCAGCAGGCAGTGAAGAAAGCGAATGGTATGTTAGCATTCATAGTAAAAGGATTTGAGTATAGGAGCAGGGGCGTTCTACTGCAGTTGTACAGGGTCTTGGTGAGACCACACCTGGAGTATTGTGTACAGTTTTGGTCTCCTAATCTGAGGAAAGACATTCTTACCATAGAGGGAGTGCCGAGAAGGTTCACCAGACTGATTCCTGGGATGTCAGGACTTTCATATGAAGAAAGACTGGATAGACTCGGCTTGTTCTCGCTTGAATTTAGAAGAGTGAAGGGGGGGGGGGGGGGGGGGGGGGGGGGACATCTGGAGTATTATTCCAAATTATTAATATTAGTTTTCCCGCTGCAGTATTTTTGTTTTCAGCTTCTGGCAACAAATCATATATGTTCAGGCTGAGGATTTATTCATCAACCGAATCACTGATGTGAGCGGATATTTCACCGCGCTCATCAACTGCTCCCTGAACTTGGACTGGGTCACCGCGTAAATGAATGTGTTGGTGCAGCAGTTGAGATCACTCAGCAACGTCCCGACATAGTTAAATGTCCATTCAGAATCAGTTCGATATACTCCCCTTTCAGCGATCTGATACCAGAGGAAATCTACAACAGCCGCCAGCCACAGGAGGATGAAGCTGCCGGATATGGTCAATAGTAGAACCATAGACCTCCTCCTATTCTCCATCTCCGGGTCACTGCGGTTCTCCCCCTTGCTCTGATCCCTCAGCCCCTTACGGACCCGGTTTGCCGCTACAATGTGGCGGATTGTCAGAGCGTTGAGCAGCATGATCACAGCGAAAGGGAGAAGCGGTGTTATAACCGTGTCCAACCAGTCATATGCCACCCAAATGGGTTCCGTGAAAGAACTGTTTTTCACGACACAGAACCACGGCACATTGTCGATGAAACGTGATGGTTCAATAATGAAGTAGAAGGGGATGTTTTTTAGACAGAGCAGAATACCGGTTGTAGCCAGAACCACGGCAGCCGTTTTCCCGCTACAATATTTTGTTTTCAGCTTCTGGCAACAAATGGCGACAAACCGGTCAAATGTGAAAGCGACGGTAAACCAGACAGAACAGTTCACCGCTGCACGCTTCAGTACAAAGCCAACACTACACACAGGGGTGATGGACAGGAAGTTCCACGGAAAGTAATGGACTCTGATCCGATACAAAATAACGTTGGTGAAGATGGTGAGTAGATCGGCCGCTGCCATGGCCACCAGGTAGCGAGTGGTGCAGGTGGAGAGGCCGCACTTTCCCCGGGACAGGATCACAATCGCCAACAAATTTACTGCAAAGAGAAAAGAAAACACACATTGGGCGTCGCTAACACGTTCTCCGGGGCTCAACACCGACGCGATTACATAGAAACATAGAAACATAGAAAATAGGTGCAGGAGTAGGCCATTCGGCCCTTCGAGCCTGCACCGCCATTCAATATGATCATGGCTGATCATCCAACTCAGTATCCCGTACCTGCCTTCTCTCCATACCCCCTGATCCCTTTAGCCACAAGGGCCACATCTAACTACCTCTTAAATATAGCCAATGAACTGGCCTCAACTACCTTCTGTGGCAGAGAATTCCACAGATTCACCACTCTCTGTGTAAAAAATGTTTTTCTCATCTCGGTCCTACAAGACTTCCCCCTTATCCTGAAACTGTGACCCCTTGTTCTGGACTTCCCCAACATCGGGAACAATCTTCCTGCATCTAGCCTGTCCAACCCCTTAAGAATTTTGAAGGTTTCTATAAGATCCCCCCCTCAATCTTCTAAATTCTAGCGAGTACAAGCCGAGTCTATCCAGTCTTTCTTCATATGAAAGTCCGGCCATCCCAGGAATCAGTCTGGTGAACATTCTCTGTACTCCCTCTATGGCAAGAATGTCTTTCCTCAGATTAGGAGACCAAAACTGTACACAATACTCCAGGTGTGGTCTCACCAAGACCCTGTACAACTGCAGTTGAAAATTAGATTACCTGCTAAACAATTTGGAATATTGTAGTGGGTGCAAGGAACAACTTTTAACCGTCTCAATTTCTGGCGCAGCGGTAGAGTTGCTGCCTCACAGCGCCAGTGACCCGGGTTCGATCCTGACTACGGGTGCTGTCACTGCGGCGTTTATACGTTCTTCCTGTGATCGCGTTGATTTTCTACGAGTGATCCAGCTTTCTCCCACAATCCAAAGACGTACAGGTTTGTAGATTAATTGGCTTTGGTAAAAATGTAACATTTCCATAGTGTACGGAGTTATCGGCGAGGACGGACTCGCTGGGCCGAAAGGCCTCTTTTCGCGCTGTATCTCTTTCCTAATCCCATTATCGCAGCGCAGAAGCAAAGCAAGACGTTATGCCTAAACCATTATCCACTTTGGCGGCAAAAACAAGGGGGCAGATTATTATCTCAATGGGGTTAGGTTAGGTATGGGGGAGGTACAGCGAGACCTGGGTGTCCTTGTACACCGGTCACTGAAAGTTGGCGTGCAGGTACAGCAGGCAGTGAAGAAAGCTAATGGAAAGTTGGCCTTCATAACAAGAGGATTTCAGTATAGGAGTAAAGAGGTTCTTCTGCAGTTGCACAGGGCTCTGGCGAGACCACATCTGGAGTATTGTGTACAGTTTTGGTCTCCTAATTTGAGGAAGGACATCCTTGTGATTGAGGCAGTGCAGCGTAGGTTCACGACATTGATCCCTGGGATGGCGGGACTGTCATATGAGGAAAGATTGAAAAGACTAGGCTTGTATTCACTGGAGTTTAGAAAGATGAGGGGGATCTTATAGAAACATATAAAATTATAAAAGGACTGGACAAGCTAGAGGCAGAAAAAATGTTCCCAATGTTGGGTGAGACCAGAACCAGGGGCCACAGCTTTCTTCACTGCCTGCTGTACCTGCACGCCAACTTTCAGTGACCGGTGTACAAGGCCACCCAGGTCTCGCTGTACTTCCCCCTTGCCTAACCTAACCCCATTGAGATAATACTAACCCCATTGAGATAATACTAACCCCATTGAGATCAACCGGAGCACCCGGAGAAATCCTACGTGATGACAGGGAGAACGTATAAACGTGGTACCTTCAGCACCCGTCAGGTGAGGACCGAACCCGTGTTTCTGCTGCTGTAAACAAAGGTTTACTTCCGGCTGTGCGCGAATACGAAAATTCAGAATAAGTAACTCAGAGCATTGACATCACCCTAGTTATTGTTGTACAATGTCTATCAATTGGGAAGTTTGTAACATGACCACAATCAGCTCAACATCGCCTAATACACGAGATTATAATACTTGAATTGTTCTATACACATACCAGGAACTCCAACGATGGCCATGATCACGTACAAGACAGTCTCTACATAGAGATAGTCGGCCCACATCTTCTCTGAGCAGAGACGTTCCCCCGTGTGCTGCACGGAATCTCCTGGAGACAAGTCATTCGCGGTGATTTTTATACCATTTACCATCTCCACTGGGGCAGCGAGGTTTCAACAGAGTTAAAAATAGACATTGTAAAATTATTGCCCAACCGATTACATCAGTCAAGTCAAATTTTCCTCGTTGACAGGTTGCGACTGATCCGGGGATTGACGGGATTTTGGCGAGGCAGAGCGATGTAAATTAGTAGCCGAATTCTTCCAGGAAAGGTGACTATCTTTCATACTCTAGTTGACCCAACTCCCCACTTCATGCTGTTTGGCTGAATTCCTTCAATGCCCATCGCTCTTGTACAGCTGTACAGGGTCTGGGTGAGACCACACCTGGAGTATTGCGTACAGCTTTGGTCTCCTAATCTGAGGAAAGACATTCTTGCTATAGAGGGAGTACAGAGAAGGTTCACCAGACTGATTCCTGGGATGGCAGGACTTTCATATGAAGAAAGACTGGATAGACTCGGCTTGTACTCGCTGGAATTTAGAAGTTTGAGGGGGGTTCATAGAAATTTACAAAATTCTTAAGGGTTGGACAGGCTAGATGCAGGAAGATTGTTCCCGATGTTGGGGAAGTCCAGAACAAGGGGTCGCAGTTTAAGGATAAGGGGGAAATCTTATAGGACCGAGATGAGAAAAACATGTTTTACACAGAGAGTGGTGAATCTGTGGAATTATCTGCCACAGGAGGTAGCATGCAGGTGCAGCAGGCAGTGAAGAAAGCGAATGGTATGTTAGCTTTCATAGCTAAAGGATTTGAGTTTTGGAGCAGGGAGGTTCTACTGGCGAATCGAATGGCGAGACAATAGCATGACTGGCGGCGCTGGTCCTTGTTAGGGGCCGAATTGGATCACTTATTTGGTACGTCTGTCTGAGCAGGACGCTTGTACATGGGTGGGAGTTAGGTATTGAGCTGCCAATGGATCGGATAGATCAAAGATCCTGTAGCGGATCAAGATAGGCCACTCCGCTATAGGATCTTTGGGATAGATGGTTATGAAATATGTGGAGCCTTGACGGGAGCAAGACACCGACTACTACCTGGGGTTTGGATATTCGGATACACTATTAAGCAACTAGTAAAGGCAGAGAATATGAGAAAAATCTAGTGGACTGAGCTACAATCACATCATTGAGCCGGGAGATAATCTACGTGAGTGGAGCGCAGGATGTCGAAGCTTTTCTTCTTCTCTCAAGAATTCGGGAATGAAGGATGTCAGCGGTTTTTGCTGGAGATATCGAAGTCGCTGCCCTGACCTTAATGCAATGATGCAATAGATATTCTTGCAGTTATACATGGTGCATTGCAGATCAGATAGGCCCGGACTTGTAATTATTCTCTTCAGCATGCTAATCCTCAGTTCAATGTCATGTCTCTGCAAACATCTTTGTAAATGTTCGCTCTGGTGAAGGAAATGTATTACAGTTCACATCTGCACTGGAAATAAAACACCATTAAATGGTAACCGATAATGTCCAATGCTTTAAAGCTGTTCCCCAGGTGGGAAAGGCGTTAGCAATGATTTGCAGCTTGATTTCAACTGTGGTCATAAATGCGTTATGCTGCAGGAGACTGGTCGCCTAATTATAGGAAGGATGTCAACAAAATAGAGAGAGTACAGAAGAGATTTACTAGAATGTTGCCTGAGTTTCAGCACCTACGTTACAGAGAAACATAGAAACATAGAAACATAGAAATTAGTTGCAGGAGTAGGCCATTCGGCCCTTCGAGCCTGCACCGCCATTCAATATGATCATGGCTGATCATCCAACTCAGTATCCCGTACCTGCCCTCTCCCCATACCATCTGATCCCCTTAGCCACAAGGGCCACATCTAACTCCCTCTTAAATATAGCCAATGAACTGGCCTCGACTACCCTCTGTGGGAGGGAGTTCCAGAGATTCACCACTCTCTGTGTGAAAAAAGTTCTTCTCATCTCGGTTTTAAAGGATTTCCCCCTTATCTTTAAGCTGTGACCCCTTGTCCTGGACTTCCCCAACATCGGGAGCAATCTTCCTGCATCTAGCCTGTCCTACCCCTTAAGAATTTTGTAAGTTTCTATAAGATCCCCTCTCAATCTCATAAGACAGTCCTGACATCCCAGGAATCAGTCTGGTGAACCTTCTCTGCACTCCCTCTATGGCAATCATGTCCTTCCTCAGATTTGGAGACCAAAACTGTACGCAATACTCCAAGTGTGGTCTCACCAAGACCCTGTACAACTGCAGTAGAATCTCCCTGCTCCTATACTCAAATAGGAGTATATGTTGAACAAGTTAGGTCTTTATTCTTTGGAGCGCAGAAGGTTAAGGGGGGACTTGATAGAGGTCATTAAAATGACGAGAGGGATAGACAGAGTTGACGTGGATAAGCTTTTCCCATTGAGAGTAGGGAAGATTCAAACAAGAGGACATGATTTGAGAATTAAGGGACAGAGGTTTAGAGGTAACATGAGGGGGAACTTCTTTACTCAGAGAGTGGTAGCTGTGTGGAATGAGCTTCCAGTGAAAGTGGTGGAGGCAGGTTCGATTTTATCATTTAAAAATAAATTGGATAGGTATATGGACGGGAAAGGAATGGAGGATTATGGTCTGAGTGCAGGTAGATTGGACTAGGGGAGAATAAGTGTTCGGCACGGACTAGAAGGGCCGAGATGACATGTTTCCGTGCTGTAATTGTTATATGGTTATAAGGAGATAGGAAAAGTCCTCTTGTTTTACATGGTTAGGTGGGAGGATGTTGGAGCTCTCTCCGCGATGGTGCACATTAGAGCTGATGACTTGTTTGATATTGTACAGTGTATGCAGAAAGATAAGTCGGTGTTAGCACAAGGGGGAGCTATAGGGCGGTTGCACGTAAGGTCACTGGGTCATGGGGCTTGACGCACGATCCATCTGGAGGACATCCGTAACTTCCGGTATATATCGTTAATGCAAGAAACGCGTACTTGCCTACCTGTTAAAAACCGCCAAAATGTTGAATTATTGCGCTGTAAAAAAACTGTGGAAGTCGGGGTAAGTGCGAGAGACATGTACCCAACTTCAGAATTCCAAACGTGAAACGAAATGAAGTTAAAGAGAAGCGAGAACTGAGGGGACAACAGCAGCTAAAGTGCTTGGTAAACATTGGCCGTGCAGATATCGGAATTGAAAATATTGGGAATGATCGCGTTTGCTCACTGCATTTCATCAACAGTAAGGCATTATTTGTGATTTTTATTGATTCCTTTGGTATCTAAAAAGTCTCAGAAGTGATAAATCTAGCTGTAAATTTTGCTTCAGAGGCGTTTTATTTTTGTCTGTAAAAACCCACTTGAGAACCATGGGCGATTTAAACATTTTACAGCCAGATTTATCACTTCTGAAACTTTTTAGATGCCAAAGGAATCAAGAAAAAACACAAATAATGCCTTAGTTAAGGAAATGCAGTGAGCAGACGGCCAATGTTCGCCAAGCACTTTGGCTGTTATTGTCCATTCAGCTCTCGCTTCTATCTACCGTCATTTCTCCTCACATTTGGAATTCTGAAGTAGGCTAAATGTATCTCACGCTTATCCTGATTTCCATAATTATTTACAGCGCAAAAATTGACCATTTCGGCGGCTATTAACGGGCCCGCTACGTTGGAAACAATGGTAAGTGGTGACCTGCAGTACATCGCGTGTACTCCAGTTGTCGTAGCTGGCAACAGTACGGGTCATGTGTCGTGACCCGACTGCCGTGAAACCTCCCTATTCTCCGATTCGCGACCTCGCCCCCCCCCCCCCCCTCCCCCCCTTCTCCTGCCGGAGACCAGCGACCGGCCAGACCTTCAGCAGCGAGGCAGCACTGGATTCATCGCGGGGCGGGCGATGCCTCACCTTGGGTCGCCGTTGGAGTGTTGGGCCTGCTGCTTCGTCATCGTGGAGTTGTGGTTTGCGGGGCTCCCAGCCGCGGGCGGCGCTGACCCCAACATTGCGGAGTCCTGGGATCCCTTTACCGAGGGCCGCCAGTGTGAATCTCCGACCACGGGTGAACATCAATGAACATCAAAGAGGAGGATAACTGAACTTTGGTGCCTTCCCTCACAGTGGGAAACTTTGATTCCGCTGTGTGGGGGTGTTAATGTTAAAGTCTATCGTGTCTTGTGTACCTTTTTATTCGTATGGCTGCATGGGGACCCCACACTTCAATGTATCAATTGGTGCACGTGAGAATAAATCCCTTGAATCTCTTGAACATTGACTTCTCTAACTTCAAGTAGCCCTTGCTTTCACACTCTCTCCATCCCCTCCCCTTCCCAGTTCTCAGACCAGTCTTACTGTCTTCGATTGTTTCACTGTCGAGTGTCACTGTCTCCGAGTGCTTCGTGAGTGCTTCGAGAGGCTGGTCCTGGCACACCTCAAAGGCTGCCTACCCCCCACATTGGATCCCTATCAGTTTGCCTACCGCAAGAACAGGAGTACGGAGGATGCCATCTCAACGGCACTTCACACCGCCCTCTCCCACCTCGACAACAGAGACATTTACGTAAGAATGCTGTTCATCGATAACAGCTCAGCATTCAACACCATTATACCCTCTAAACTGATCACCAAATTCGTTGACCTGGGCATCGACTCCTCCCTCTGCAACTGGATACTGGATACTGGACTTTCTAACCAACCCAGTCTGTTAGGTTAGACAACCACACCTCTTCAACCCTCACCCTGAACACCAGTGTTCCACAGGGCTGTGTGCTGAGCCCCCTCCTCTACTCCCTCTTCACCTACGACTGCACACCTGTACATGGTACTAACACCATCATCAAGTAAGCAGATGATACAACGGTGATTGACCTCATCAGCAACAACGATGAGTCGGCCTATAGGGAGGAGGTCCAGCTCCTAGCAGCATGGTGCGCTGACAACAACCTGGTCCTTAACTCCAAGAAGACCAAGGAGCTCATTGTAGACTTCAGAAGGTCTAGTGGCGGCACGCTCGCCCCCATCCACATTAATGGGACGGAGGTGGAACGTGTTTCCAGCTTCAGGTTCCTGGGGGTCAACATCTCCGATGACCTCTCCTGGACCCACAATACCTCAATTCTGGTCAAGAAGGCTCACCAGCGTCTCTTCTTCCTGAGGAGACTAAAGAAGGTCGATCTATCTCCTCAGATTCTGGTGAACTTCTACCTCTGCACCATCGAGAGCATCCTTACCAACTGTAGCACAGTATGGTATGGCAACTGCTCTGTCTCCGACCGGAAAGCACTGCAGAGGGTGGTGAAAATTGCCCAACGCATCACCGGTTCCTCACTCCCCTCCATTGAGTCTGTCCAAAGCAAGCGATGTCTGCGAAGGGCGCTCAGCTTCGCCAAGGACTGCTCTCACCCGAACCACAGACTGTTTACCCTCCTACCATCCGGGAGGCGCTGTAAGTCTCTCCGTTGCCGGACCAGTAGGTCCAGGAACAGCTTCTTACAACTTGGTGCTTGGGTTTAGATTGTCAAGTCACCTATGGCTTGTGTAGAAAAATGATCCCCCACCCTCCCGTGTCCACCGGCCAGTGATGTGATGGACGCGAGGGTCTGGACCAATCGCAGCCAAGTCCCGCCCCCCAGCAACGTCATGTCCGTTATTTCACTTTTCTGTTGAGCGGCATTCGGTTTGTTGGCTTGTAGGCGAAGCAGCCTTTTGGGGAGGTGGTGTTTCGGCAGAGCGGCCATTCTGTGAGTTTGCTTTTAGGCGACGCAGCCTTTCGGTTAGTTGGCTTTTAGGCGTCCGGCCCTCTCGGTAAGTTGGCGTTTCGGCTTCGTTTCCATTCGGTTATTTGGCTTCTCCTTATTTGCTCCGGCTTCTCGTCCTTCGACGACACGTCCACACACCACCACGGGCACATGGAGATCGCCTGGACTCCACACAGACAGTACCAGATGTCATAATGAAACGCTAGACCTGTAAAGGCACCACTCTCCTTTAACCCTGGACAAGGTCGACTTCAGAGAAAATGCTGCGTCCTCGAGGTGCGCGCAGAAACCCTGGATGTGAGGCACTGGATCGCGGTCTGCCGTGGTTACCGCATTCAGGCGACGGTAATCACCGCACGGCCTCCACCCCCCAGATGCCTTTGAGACCATAAGCAGCGGGGAGGCCCACGGGCTATCGGATCGCCGGACAATCCCCATGTCCTCCACGAGTTGGAATTCCTCCCGGGCGATGCGCGGGCGGGAATGCACCGGGGGGGAGGGACTCGGTGGGGATGTGATGCACGACCCCGTGTTCAGGGGCCGTCCCACTGAAGCGGGGCGTAAGGAGCTCGGGGAAATAGGAGAGGAGGGCAGCGTACGGGCCTCGAACACGGCGACGGCGTTAAACTGCAGGACGGGTGGGGGGGGGGGGGGGGGGGGGGGGGGGGTCGGTGGCGCGTGGAACCGACGGCCGACCGGGCCCAGCCATGCAAAATCCGAGTGCAGACTGGCCGATCGTTTTCTCCGACCTTTCAGGTCATCCACAATCAGTACCTCGTTCCTGCCTTCTCCCCATATACCCCTGACTCTGCGATCTTTAAGAGCTCTATCTAATTCTCTGTTGAAAGCATCCAGAGAATTGGCCTCTTCAGCATTCCACAGATTCACGACTCTCTGGGTGATCCTACAACTTTCACTGTCCGTATCTCTTCGTTTCCCTCTCCTCCATAGCCAACAATGAAACAACGTGGGCTCCTGGGTCATAAGTGCCGACACTAATTTATTCTGTTGCCTTTGATACCGCTAGTTTCGTTCTTCTACGACTCCCAGTCTGAAGAAGAATCTCACACCGAAAGGTCATCTATTCCTTTTCTCCAGAGATGCTGCCTGACCCGTTGAGTTACACCAGTTGTCTATGTCTATCTTATGTGAATTTGCTGCAGTGGTTTCACACCCCACAATACAACAACTCACATTTATCTAAACCCATTTTCCTTTACTGGACTCACTCGATCAGCCGATCAAGACCCGGCTTAGAAACATAGAAACATAGAAAATAGGTGCAGGAGTAGGTCATTCGGCCCTTCGAGCCTGCACCGCCATTCAATATGATCATGGCTGATCATCCTACTCAATATCCTGTACCTGCCTTCTCTCCATTCCCCCTGATACCTTTAGCCACAAGGGCCACATCTAACTGGGGCCACATCTAAGAAGGAACTGCAGAAGCTGGAAAATCGAATGTACACAAAAATGCTGGAGAAACTCAGCGGGTGCAGCAGCATCTATGGAGCGAAGGAAATAGGCAACGTTTCGGGCCGCATCTAACACCCTGTCAAATATAGCCAATGAACTGGCCTCAACTACCTTCTGTGACAGAGAATTCCACAGATTCACCACTCTCTGTGTGAAAAATGTTTTTCTCATATCGGTCCTAAAAGACTTCCCCCTTATCCTTAAACTGTGACCCCTAATTCTGGACTTCCCCAACACCGGGAACAATATTCCTGCATCTAGCCTGTCCAACTCCTTAAGAATTTTGTAAGTTTCTATAAGATCCCCCCTCAATCTTCTAAATTCTAGCGAGTACAAGCCGAGTCTATCCAGTCTTTCTTCATATGAAAGTCCTGACATCCCAGGATTCAGTCTGGTGAACCTTCTCTGTACTCCCTCTATGGCAATAATGTCCTTCCTCAGATTAGGAGACCAAAACTGTACACAATACCCCAGGTGTGGTCTCACCAAGACCCTGTACAACTGCAATTCTTTAATCTTCAATATCTATAATACCACCAACTTTAATGTCTCCATGTCACCTGTTTCAATTCGTGTCTATCCCACTCGGCCCCATTACATCATTATGTCTTGATAATCCTCCACTCTTGTTCCATTAAACGGCATCCCGTGTCTCCTTGATCACAGCCATGATCACATTGAATGGCGGTGCTGGCTCGAAGGGCCGAATGGCCTACTCCTGCACCTATTGTTTCCTGTCTATTGTTCTCATCTGCACCCTTTCCCCTCTTCCCCCTCTTCCCTCTCATAGAGTGGTGCTGTATAGTGGCCAGTAAGTCATGGAGCCATGGGGTCATACAGGTGGAAGCAGCCCATTCGGCCCATCATCCCCAAACCTGCCGACATGTCCGAGCTACACTCGTCCCCCTAGCCTGCGTTTGGTCCATATCCCCCTCAAACCTGTACTATCAATTCCAAACCTGTCTTATCCATTACCAAAGACTCATAGATGGGGATTCTTATTTCTCCAATTCGTCATAGAGTCCTACGTCATGGAAAACGGCCCCTATGCCCAAATTCTACACACAGGCCAACACGTCCCACCCACACTAGTCCCATTAACGTTGCGATAGTCCCAGCCTCAAGTGCCTCCTCTGGCTGCTCACTCCAAACACCCATCACCCTTTGTGTGAAAACGTTACCGCTCAGATTCCTATTAAATCCCCCCCGCCCCCCCCGCATCCCCAACCTATGTCCTCTGGTTCTCCATCCCTGGGCAAGAGATAATAGCGCCAATAACATATAATAATGTGGTATTTTGCAGTTCAGAGCTCAGCAAAGAAAGGTACAGGAGAGATCTTCTGATATATGCACGCCCAGGAATTTGAAGTTATTTACCCTCGCCACCATCGTCCCATAGATATAAACAGGATTGTGGATCCTTATCCTTCCCCTACTAAAGTCCACAATCCGTTCCTTGGTCTTACTGATGTTGAGCGCCAGATTGTTGTGTTGGCACCATTTGGTCAGTTGGTCGGTCTCATCTCTCTCTATACACTGAATAGTGACTCAGCCTGCTGAACCTCTCCCTATAACCCGGGCTCTCGAGTCCTGGCAATGTCCTTGGTAAACCGCTGCGCCTTTTCCCGTTTATAAGGCTATTGTATAGGTATTAGGAAATAAACTGGTGAAACAGGCGGTGCTGAATTGGCAGTGTCGGAAGTGTGCGACCAGTCTTAGTGTGTCCACTCAATGATGGCCAGCAACTGAGGTGCTTGTAAGACGTACAATACTTTGAGCTTTCTAACAGTGGTCCCGGGGAAGGTTATACCAGACATAAAAACATAGACATAGAAAGTTTTTTCTCACCTCTGTCTTAAATGACCTCCCCTTTATTCTAAGAGAGTCGGGGGAGATAAAGAGGTGGGAGGCAGCGGAGGGGGATGATATTTAGACGACAATGGTTTTGCCGAGTGGAGACAGAGGCGAGGTGTAAGGAGAGTAGGGAGGAGAGAAGAGGAGTGGGGAAGGGAAGAAGAGGCGAGAGGAGGTAAAAGGGAGTATCGAAGGAAAGAGGAGGTGGGACGATTGTGGAAATCCGAAATATCTCGCTGTGGCGGGCGTGCGGTCATCCGTCTACACTGAACTTGAAAGATGATGGATATGTTGAAAGTGCTGGAGGCCTGAGCGGAGAGACTGCGGTCATAGAAACATAGAAACATAGACAATAGGTGCAGGAGTAGGCCATTCGGCGCTTTGAGCCTGCACCGCCATTCAATATGATCATGGCTGATCATCCAACTCAGTATCCTGTACCTGCCTTCTCTCCGTACCCCCAGATCCCTTTAGCCACAAGGGCCACATCTAACTCCCTCTTAAATATAGCCAATGATCTGTGGCCTCAACTACCTTCTGTGGCAGAGAATTCCACAGATTCACCACTCTCTGTGTAAAAAATGTTTTTCTCATCTCGGCCCGTTATCCTTAAACTATGACCCCTTGTTTTGGACTTCCCCAACATCGGATACAATCTTCCTGCATCTAGCCTGTCCAACCCCTTAAGAATTTTGTAAGTTTTTATAAGATCCACCTAGGCCTCTGATCTACGTTCAGGCTGAGGATTTATTCATCAACCGAATCACTGATGTGAGCGGATATTTCACCGCGCTCGTTATCTGCTCCCTGAACTTGGACTGGGTCACCGCGTAAATGAATGTGTTGGTGCAACAGTTGAGATCACTCAGCATCGTCCCGACATAGTTAAATGTCCATTCAAAATCAGTTCGATATACTCCCCTTCCAGCGATCTGATACCAGAGGAAATCTACAAGAGCCGCCAGCCACAGGAGGATGAAGCTGCCGGATATGGTCAATAGCAGAACCATAGACCTCCTCCTATTCTCCATCTCCGGGTCACTGCGGTTCTCCCCCTTGCTCTGATCCCTCAGCCCCTTACGGACCCGGTTTGCCGCTACAATGTGGCGGATTGTCAGAGCGTTGAGCAGCATGATCACAGCGAAAGGGAGAAGCGGTGTTATAACCGTGTCCAACCAGTCATATGCCACCCAAATGGGTTCCATGAAATAACTGTTTTTCACGTGACAGAACCACGGCACATTGTCGATGAAACGTGATGGTTCATTAATGAAGTAGAAGGGGATGTTTTTTAGACAGACCAGAATGCCAGTTGTTGCCAGAACCACGGCAGCCGTTTTCCCGCTACAATATTTTGTTTTCAGCTTCTGGCAACAAATGGCGACAAACCGGTCAAAAGTGAAAGCGACGGTAAAACATACAGAGCAGTTCACCGCTGCACGCTTCAGTACAAAGCCAACACTACACACAGGGGTGATGGACAGGAAGTTCCACGGAAAGTAATGGACTCTGATCCGATACAAAATGACTTTGGTGAAGATGGTGAGTAGATCGGCCGCTGCCATGGCCACCAGGTAGCGAGTGGTGCAGGTGGAGAGGCCGCACTTTCCCCGGGACAGGATCACAATCGCCAACAAATTTACTGCAAAGAGAAAAGAAAACACACATTGGGCGTCGCAAAGCACATTCTCCGGGGCTCAACACCGACTCGATTACATAGAAACATAGAAACATAGAAAATAGGTGCAGGAGGAGGCCATTCGGCCCTTCGATATTGCAACGCCATTCAATATGATCATGGCTGATCATCCAACTCAGTATCCCGTACCTGCCTTCTCTCCATACCCCCTGATCCCTTTAGCCACAAGGGCCACATCTAACTCCCTCTTAAATATAGCCAATTAACTGGCCTCAACTACCTTCTGTGGCAGAGAATCCCACAGATTCACCACCCTCTGTGTACAACATGTTTTTCTCATCTCGGTCTTACAAGATTCCCCCCTTTTCCTTAAACTGTGACCCCTTGTTCTGGACTTCCCCAACATCGGGAACAATCTTCCTGCATCTAGCCTGTCCAACCCCTTAAGAATGTTGTAAGTGTCTACAAGATCCCTCCTCGATGTTCTAAATTCTAGCGAGTACAATCCGAGTCTATCCAGTCTTTCTTCATATGAAATTCCTGACATCCCAGGAATCAGTCTGGTGAACCTTCTCTGTACTCCCTCTATGGCAAGAATGTCTTACCTCAGATTAGGAGACCAAAACTGTACACAATACTCCGGGTGTGCTCTCACCAAGTGCAGGAGAAGTTAGATTACCTGCTAAACAATCTGGAATATTGTAGTGGGTGTAAGGAACAACTTTTAACCGTCTCAATTTCTGGCGCAGCGGTAGAGTTGCTGCCTCACAGCGCCAGAGACCCGGGTTCGATCCTGACTACGGGTGCTGTCACTGCGGCGTTTATCCCCCTGTGATCGCGTGATGTTCCACGAGTGATCCAGCTTCCTCCCACAATCCAAATACGTACAGGTTTGTACATTAATTGTCTTTGGTAAAAATGTAAAATTTCCATAGTGTACGGGGTTATCGGCGCGGACGAACTCGCTGGGCCGAAGGGCGTCTTTTCCCGCTCTATCTGTTTCCTAATCCCATTATCGCAGCGCAGAAGCAAAGCAAGACGTTATGCCTAAACACGAGGGCAGATTATTATCTCAATCGGGTTAGGTTAGATAAGGGGGAGGTACAGTGAGACCTGGGTGTCCTTGTACACCGGTCACTGAAAGTTGACTTACAGCAGGCAGTGAAGAAAGCTAATGGAATGTTCGCCTTCATAACAAGAGGATTTCAGTATAGGAGTAAAGGGGTTCTTCTGCAGTTGTATAGGGCTCTGGTGAGACCACATCTGGAGTCTTGTGTACAGTTTTGGTCTCCTAATTTGAGGAAGGACATCCTTGTGATTGAGGCAGTGCAGCGTAGGTTCACGAGATTGATCCCTGGGATGGCGGGACTGTCAAATGTTGAAAAGGAAATATTGAAAAGACTGGGCTTGTATTCACTGGAGTTAAGAAGGATGAGGGGACATCTTATAGAAAAGTATAAAATTATAAAAGCACTGGCCAAACTAGATGCAGGAAAAATGTTCCCAATGTTGGGTGAGTCCCGAACCAGTGCCCACAGCTTTCTTCACTGCCTGCTGTACCTGCACGCCTACTTTCAGTGACCGGTGTACAAGGACACCCAGGTTCCGCTGTACTTCCCCCTTACCTAACCTAACCCCATTGAGATAATACTAACCCCATTGAGATAATACTAACCCCATTGAGATAATACTAACCCCATTGAGTTAATACTAACCCCATTGAGATAATACTAACCCAATTGAGATAATACTAACCCCATTGAGATAATACTAACCCCATTGAGATAATACTAACCCCATTGAGATAATACTAACCCCATTGAGATAATACTAACCCCATTGAGATCAACCGGAGCACCCGGAGAAAACCTACGTGATGACAGGGAGAACGTATAAACTTGGTACCTTCAGCACCCGTCAGGTGAGGACCGAACCAGTGTTTCTGCTGCTGTAAGGCAGCAACTCCACCGCTGTGCTGCCTGTAGGCAATCCAATCCAACTTTATTTGTTAAGCACTTTAAGACAACCAATGTTGACCATACACAATGACAATATTCTAGTGGATTCCGGGTGTGTGGGAAACAAAGGATTACTTCCGGCTGTGCGTGAATACGAAAATTCGGAATAAGTAACTGAGAGCATTGACATCACCCTAGTTATTGTTGTACAATGTCTATCAATTGGGAAGTTTGTAACATGGCCACAATCAGCTCAACATCGCCTAATACACGAGGTTATAATACTTGAATCGTTCTATACACATACCAGGAACTCCAACGATGGCCATGATCACGTACAAGACAGTCTCTACATAGAGATAGTCGGCCCACATCTTCTCTGAGCAGAGACGTTCCCCCGTGTGCTGCACGGAATCTCTTGGAGACAAGTCATTCGCGGTGATTTTTATACCATTTACCATCTCCACTGGGGCAGCGAGGTTTCAACAGAGTTAAAAATAGACATTGTAAAATTATTGCCCAACCGATTACATCAGTCAAGTCAAATTTTCCGCGATGACAGGTTGCGACTGATCCGGGGATTGACGGGATTTTGGCGAGGCAGAGCGATGTAAATTAGTAGCCGAATTCTTCCAGGAAAGGTGACTATCTTTCATACTCTAGTTGACCCAACTCCCCCCTTCATGCTGTTTGGCTGAATTCCTTCAATGCCCATCGCTCTTGTACAGTTGTACAGGGTCTGGGTGAGACCACACCTGGAGTATTGCGTACAGCTTTGGTCTCCTAATCTGAGGAAAGACATTCTTGCCATAGAGGGAATACAGAGAAGGTTCACTAGACTGATTCCTGGGATGGCAAGACTTTCATATGAGGAAAGACTGGATAGACTCGGCTTGTACACGCTAGAATTTAGAAGATTGAGGGGGGATCTTATCGAAACTTACAAAATTGTTAAGGGGTTGGACAGGCTAGATGCAGGAAGATTATTCCCGATGTTGGGGAAGTCCAGAACAAGGGGTCACAGTTTAAGGATAAGGGGGAGGTATTTTAGGACTGAGATGGGAAACACATTTTTCACACAGAGAGTGGTGAATCTGTGGAATTCTCTGCCACATAATGTAGTTGAGGCCAGTTCTTTGACTATATTTAAGAGGGAGTTAGATGTGGCCCTTGTGGCTAAAGGGATCAGGGGATATGGAGATAAGGTAGGTACAGGATACTGAGTTGGA
Source organism: Amblyraja radiata (assembly GCF_010909765.2). Taxonomy (NCBI): domain Eukaryota; kingdom Metazoa; phylum Chordata; class Chondrichthyes; order Rajiformes; family Rajidae; genus Amblyraja; species Amblyraja radiata. The sequence continues at coordinate 270,720 of NC_046004.1, read as the reverse complement.
TGATCAGCCATGATCACATTGAATGGCGGTGCAGGCTCGAAGGGCCGAATGGCCTACTCCTGCACCTATTTTCTATGTGTCTATGTTTTCAATATCTGGCAACAGATGGCGACAACCCGATCAAGGGTGTTCATGAAGGGATTATGGCAGCACTCCACGGCACACGTTTGTCAGAGGCGTCATGTTAGCGGTACGCAGACACAAGGGGTTTTCTGTTTCGTGAACTGTACAGAATCCGATCATATTCGTTATTTCTCAACGTCTAGTGGAGCGAATCGAATGGCGAGACAATAGCATGACTGGCGGCGCTGGTCTTTGTTAGGGGCCGAAATGGATCACCTATTTGGTACGTCCGTCTGAGCAGGACGCTTGTACATGGGTGGGAGTTAGGTATTGAGCTGCCAATGGATCGGATAGATCAAAGATCCTGTAGCGGAGCAAGATAGGCCACTCTGCTATAGGATCTTTGGGATAGATGGTTATGAAATATGTGGAGCCTTGAGGGGAGCCAGACACCGACTACTACCTGGGGTTTGGATATTCGGATACACTATTAAGCAACTAGTAAAGGCAGAGAATATGAGAAAAATCTAGTGGACTGAGCTACAATCACATCATTGAGCCGGGAGATAATCTACGTGAGTGGAGCGCAGGATGTCGAAGCTTTTCTTCTTCTCTCAAGAATTCAGGAATGAAGGATGTCAGCGGTTTTTGCTGGAGATATCGAAGTCGCTGCCCTGACCTTAATGCAATGATGCAATAGATATTCTTGCAGTTATACATGGTGCACTGCAGATCAGATAGGCCCGGGCTTGTAATTATTCTCTTCAGCATGTTAATCCTCAGTTCAATGTCATGTCTCTGCAAACATCTTTGTAAATGTTCGCTCTGGTGAAGGAAATGTATTACAGTTCACATCTGCACTGGAAATAAAACATTATTAAATGGTAACCGATAATGTCCAATGCTTTAAAGCTGTTCCCCAGGTGGGGAAGGCGTTAGCAATGATTTGCAGCTTGATTCCAACTGTGGTCATAAATGCGTTATGCTGCAGGAGACTGGTCGCCTAATTATAGGAAGGATGTCAACAAAATAGAGAGAGTACAGAAGAGATTTACTACAATGTTGCCTGGGTTTCAGCAACTAAGTTACAGAGAAAGGTTGAACAAGTTAGGTCTTTATTCATTGGAGCGCAGAAGGTTAAGGGGGGACTTGATAGAGGTCTTTAAAATGATGAGAGGGATAGACAGAGTTGACGTGGATAAGCTTTTCCCATTGAGAGTCGGGAAGATTCAAACAAGAGGACATGATTTGAGAATTAAGGGACAGGGGTTTAGGGGTAACATGAGGGGGAACTTCTTTACTCAGAGAGTGGTAGCTGTGTGGAATGAGCTTCCAGTGAAAGTGGTGGAGGCAGGTTCGATTTTATCATTTAAAAATAAATTGGATAGGTATATGGACGGGAAAGGAATGGAGGATTATGGTCTGAGTGCAGGTAGATTGGACTAGGGGAGAATAAGTGTTCGGCACGGACTAGAAGGGCCGAGATGACTTGTTTCCGTGCTGTAATTGTTATATGGTTATAAGGAAATAGGAAAAGTCCTCTTGTTTTACATGGGTAGGTGGGAGGATGTTGGAGCTCTCTCCGCGATGGTGCACATTAGAGCTGATGACTTGTTTGATATTGTACAGTGTATGCAGAAAGATAAGTCGGTGTTAGCACAAGGGGGAGCTACAGGGGGGTTGCACGTAAGGTCACTGGGTCATAGGGCTTGACGCACGATCCATCTGGAGGACATCCGTAACTTCCGGTATATATCGTTAATGCAAGAAACGCGTACTTGCCTACCTGTTAAAAACCGCCCAAATGTTGAATTATTGCGCTGTAAAAAAACTGTGGAAGTCGGGGTAAGTGTGCGAGACATGTACCCAACTTCAGAATTCCAAACGTGAAGCGAAATGAAGTTAAAGAGAAGCGAGAACTGAAGGGACAACAGCAGCTAAAGTGCTTGGTAAACATTGGCCGTGCAGATATCGGAAATGAAAATATTGGGAATTATCGGGTTTGCTCACTGCATTTCATCAACAGTAAGGCAATATTTGTGGTTTTTATTGATTCCTTTGGTATCTAAAAAGTCTCAGAAGTGATAAATCTGGCTGTAAATTTTGCTTCAGAGGCGTTTTCTTTTTTTATGTAAAAACCCACTTGAGAACCATGGGCGATTTAAACATTTTACAGCCCGATTTATCACTTCTGAAACTTTTTAGATGCCAAAGGAATCAAGAAAAAACACAAATAATGCCTCAGTTGAGGAAGTGCAGTGAGCAAACGGCCAATGTTCGCCAAGCACTTTGGCTGTTATTGTCCATTCAGCTCACGCTTCTATCTACCGTCATTTCTCCTCACATTTGGAATTCTGAAGTAGGTTAAATGTATCTCACGCTTATCCCGATTTCCATAATTATTTACAGCGCAAAAATTGACCATTTCGGCGGCTTTTAACGGGCCCGCTACGCTGGAAACAATGGTAAGTGGTGACCTGCAGTACATCGCGTGTACTCCAGTTGGCGTAGCTGGCAACAGTATGGGTAATGGGTCGTGACCCGACTGCCGTGAAACCTCCCTATTCTCCGATTCGCGTCCATTGCCCCCCCCCCCCCCCCTCCCCCCCTTCTCCTGCCGGAGACCAGCGACCGGCCAGACCTTCAGCAGCGAGGCAGCACTGGATTCATCGCGGGGCGGGCGATGCCTCACCTTGGATCGCCGTTGGAGTGTTGGGCCTGCTGCTTCGTCATCGTGGAGTTGTGGTTTGCGGGGCTCCCAGCCGCGGGCGGCGCTGACCCAACATCGCGGGGTCCTGGGATCCCTTTGCCGAGGGCCGCCAGTGTGAATCTCCGACCACGGGTGAACATCAATGACTGAACTTTGGTGCCTTCCCTCACAGTGGGAAACTTTGATTCCGCTGTGTGGGGGTGTTAATGTTAAAGTCTATCGTGTCTTGTGTTCCTTTTTATTCGTATGGCTGCATGGGACCCCACATTGCACGTGACAATAAATCCCTTGAATCTCTTGAACATTGACTTCTCTAACTTCAAGTAGCCCTTGCTTTCACACTCTCTCCATCCCCTCCCCTTCCCAGTTCTCCGACCAGTCTTACTGTCTTCGATTGTTTCACTGTCGAGTGTCACTGTCTCCGAGTGCTTCGTGAGTGCTTCGAGAGGCTGGTCCTGGCACACCTCAAAGGCTGCCTACCCCCCACATTGGATCCCTATCAGTTTGCCTACCGCAAGAACAGGAGTACGGAGAATGCCATCTCAACGGCACTTCACACCGCCCTCTCCCACCTCGACAACAGAGACATTTACGTAAGAATGCTGTTCATCGATAACAGCTCAGCATTCAACACCATTATACCCTCTAAACTGATCACCAAACTCGGTGACCTGGGCATCGACTCCTCCCTCTGCAACTGGATACTGGATACTGGACTTTCTAACCAACCCAGTCTGTTAGGTTAGACAACCACACCTCTTCAACCCTCACCCTGAACACCAGTGTTCCACAGGGCTGTGTGCTGAACCCCCTCCTCTACTCCCTCTTCACCTACGACTGCACACCTGTACATGGTACTAACACCATCATCAAGTATGCAGATGATACAACGGTGATTGGCCTCATCAGCAACAACGATGAGTCGGCCTATAGGGAGGAGGTCCAGCTCCTAGTAGCATGGTGCGCTGACAACAACCTGGTCCTTAACTCCAAGAAGACCAAGGAGCTCATTGTAGACTTCAGAAGGTCTAGGGGCGGCACGCTCACCCCCATCCACATTAACGGGACGGAGGTGGAACGTGTTTCCAGCTTCAGGTTCCTGGGGGTCAACATCTCCGATGACCTCTCCTGGACCCACAATACCTCAACTCTGGTCAAGAAGGCTCACCAGCGTCTCTTCTTCCTGAGGAGACTAAAGAAGGTCGATCTATCTCCTCAGATTCTGGTGAACTTCTACCTCTGCACCATCGAGAGCATCCTTACCAACTGTAGCACAGTATGGTATGGCAACTGCTCTGTCTCCGACCGGAAAGCACTGCAGAGGGTGGTGAAAATTGCCCAACGCATCACCGGTTCCTCACTCCCCTCCATTGAGTCTGTCCAAAGCAAGCGATGTCTGCGAAGGGCGCTCAGCATCGTCAAGGACTGCTCTCACCCGAACCACAGACTGTTTACCCTCCTACCATCCGGGAGGCGCTGTAAGTCTCTCCGTTGCCGGACCAGTAGGTCCAGGAACAGCTTCTTCCCTGCGGCTGTTACACTACTCAACACTGTACCTCGGTGACTGCCAATCACCACCCCCCCCACCCCCGCGGACGTTCTTCCACCAGGAAAAAAATAATTGCACTACTATGACTGAATGCACGTAAATATATTTATTTATTGCTCATATTCTTTGTCGCTCTTCTAGGGAGATGCTAACTGCATTTCGTTGTCTCTGTACTGTACACTGCACAATGACAATAAAGTTTGAATCTGAATCTGACTACATTTCATTTCTGTACCATCCACTCCCTTGACATCAGTCTGAGGAAGGGTCTCGACCCGAAACGAGCCTATTTCCATCGCTCCATAGATGCTGCTGCACCCGCTGAATTTCTCCAATATTTCTGTGTACCTTCGATTTTCCAGCATCTGCAGTTCCTTCTTAAACATTTTAACGTAGGAAACAGTTTCCCTGCGAGCGGAATTTAAATTGTCACATTGAATCATTATTGAACTGTTGTACGCGATGTCTGTGAAGCAAAGCAGGTCTGTTTCAGAAGAATTATTTAGACAAATTTACAACTGTTAACATTTCGTTAGCGTACTTAAATATAGGTACAAAAAAAGCAGTGGATTTATTTTCTGTTGCCGAGATCAATCTAAATATAACTATTATATGGTTAGATTCATAACAAGAGGATTTCATAACTTCGTAACAAGAAAATTTCAGTATAGGAGTAAAGAGGTTCTTCTGCAGTTGTATAGGGCTCCGGTGAGACCACATCTGGAGTATTGTGTACAGTTTTGGTCTCCTAATTTGAGGAAGGACATCCTTGTGATTGAGGCAGTGCAGCGTAGGTTCACGAGATTAAAGAAGGGTTTCGGCCCGAAACGTCGCCTATTTCCTTCGCTCCATAGATGCTGCTGCACCCGCTGAGTTTCCCCAGCAATTTTGTGTACCTCACGAGATTGATGCCTGGGATGGCGGGACTGTCATGTGAGGAAAGATTAAAAAGACTGGGCTTGTATTCACTGGAGTTTAGAAGGATGAGGGGGTTCTGATAGAAACATATAAAATTATAAAAGGACTGGTCAAGCTAGATGCAGGAAAAATGTCCCCTATGTTGGGCGAGTCCAGAACCAGGGGCCACAGTCTTAGAATGAAGGGGAAGTCATTTAAGACTGAGGTGAGAAAACACTTTTTCACCCAGATAGTTGTGAATTTATGGAATTCCCTGCCACAGGGGGCAGTGGAGGCCAAATCACTGGATGGATTTAAGAGAGAGTTAGATAGAGCTCTAGGGGCTAGTGGTGTCAAGGGACATGGGGAGAAGGCAGGCACGGGTTATTGTTAGGGGACGATCAGCCATGATCACAATGAATGGAGGTGCTGGCTCGAAGGATGCAGGTAGTGGAAGGTTATGTCCCTGTCCCACTTAGGAAACCTGAACGGAAACCTCTGAAGACTTTGCGCCCCACTCAAGGTTTCCGTGCGGTTCCCGGAGGTTGCAGGTGGTTGCCCTGGTGTGGTGGTTGGGGTCCGATGCCGGTCAGTGACTCTGGGTGGGCGGAGGGACCAGCCTATCCCACACCTCCGCTCCACCCGACCCGCAGCCCGTCACAGTGCGGCCACACGGGGGAGACGAGGCGGAGGGCGGCCGTGGCCGTGGGAGAGATGGGGTTGGCCCGTTGTATTCGGCCGCTTACAACTTGGTGCTTGGGTTTAGATTGTCAAGTCACCTATGGCTTGTGTAGAAAAATGATCCCCCACCCTCCCGTGTCCACCGGCCAGTGATGTGATGGACGCGAGGGTCTGGACCAATCGCAGCCAAGTCCCGCCCCCCAGCAACGTCATGTCCGTTATTTCACTTTTCTGTTGAGCGGCATTCGGTTTGTTGGCTTGTAGGCGAAGCAGCCTTTTGGGGAGGTGGTGTTTCGGCAGAGCGGCCATTCGGTGAGTTTGCTTTTAGGCGACGCAGCCTTTCGGTTAGTTGGCTTTTAGGCGACCGGCCCTCTCGGTAAGTTGGCGTTTCGGCTTCGTTTCCATTCGGTTATTTGGCTTCTCCTTATTTGCTCCGGCTTCTCGTCCTTCGACGACACGTCCACACACCACCACGGGCATATGGAGATCGCCTGGACTCCACACAGACAGTACCAGATGTCATAATGAAACGCTAGACCTGTAAAGGCACCACTCTCCTTTAACCCTGGACAAGGTCGACTTCAGAGGTGCGTCCTCGAGGTGCGCGCAGAAACCCTGGATGTGAGGCACTGGATCGCGGTCTGCCGTGGTTACCGCATTCAGGCGACGGTAATTATCGCACGGCCTCCCCCCCTTCTCCTGCCGGAGACCAGCGACCGGCCAGACCTTCAGCAGCGAGGCAGCACTGGATTCATCGCGGGGCGGGCGATGCCTCACCTTGGATCGCCGTTGGAGTGTTGGGCCTGCTGCTTCGTCATCGTGGAGTTGTGGTTTGCGGGGCTCCCAGCCGCGGGCGGCGCTGACCCAACATCGCGGGGTCCTGGGATCCCTTTGCCGAGGGCCGCCAGTGTGAATCTCCGACCACGGGTGAACATCAATGAACATCAAAGAGGAGGATAACTGAACTTTGGTGCCTTCCCTCACAGTGGGAAACTTTGATTCCGCTGTGTGGGGGTGTTAATGTTAAAGTCTATCGTGTCTTGTGTTCCTTTTTATTCGTATGGCTGCATGGGGACCCCACATTTGGTGCACGTGACAATAAATCCCTTGAATCTCTTGAACATTGACTTCTCTAACTTCAAGTAGCCCTTGCTTTCACACTCTCTCCATCCCCTCCCCTTCCCAGTTCTCCGACCAGTCTTACTGTCTTCGATTGTTTCATTGTCGAGTGTCACTGTCTCCGAGTGCTTCGAGAGTGCTTCGAGAGGCTGGTCCTGGCACACCTCAAAGGCTGCCTACCCCCCACATTGGATCCCTATCAGTTTGCCTACCGCAAGAACAGGAGTACGGAGGATGCCATCTCAACGGCACTTCACACCGCCCTCGCCCACCTCGACAACAGAGACATTTACGTAAGAATGCTGTTCATCGATAACAGCTCAGCATTCAACACCATTATACCCTCTAAACTGATCACCAAACTCGCTGACCTGGACATCGACTCCTCCCTCTGCAACTGGATACTGGATACTGGACTTTCTAACCAACCCAGTCTGTTAGGTTAGACAACCACACCTCTTCAACCCTCACCCTGAACACCAGTGTTCCACAGGGCTGTGTGCTGAGCCCCCTCCTCTACTCCCTCTTCACCTACGACTGCGCACCTGTACATTGTACTAACACCATCATCAAGTATGCAGATGATACAACGGTGATTGACCTCATCAGCAACAACGACGAGTCGGCCTATAGGGAGGAGGTCCAGCTCCTAGCAGCATGGTGCGCTGACAACAACCTGGTCCTTAACTCCAAGAAGACCAAGGAGCTCATTGTAGACTTCAGAAGGTCTAGTGGCGGCACGCTCACCCCCATCCACATTAACGGGACGGAGGTGGAACGTGTTTTCAGCTTCAGGTTCCTGGGGGTCAACATCTCCGATGACCTCTCCTGGACCCACAATACCTCAATTCTGGTCAAGACGGCTCACCAGCGTCTCTTCTTCCTGAGGAGACTAAATAAGGTCGATCTGTCTCCTCAGATTCTGGTGAACTTCTACCGCTGCACCATCGAGAGCAACCTTACCAACTGTAGCACAGTATGGTATGGCAACTGCTCTGTCTCCGACCGGAAAGCACTGCAGAGGGTGGTGAAAATTGCCCAACGCATCACCGGTTCCTCACTCCCCTCCATTGAGTCTGTCCAAAGCAAGCGATGTCTGCGAAGGGCGCTCAGCATCGTCAAGGACTGCTCTCACCCGAACCACAGACTGTTTACCCTCCTACCATCCGGGAGGCGCTGCAAGTCTCTTCGTTGCCGGACCAGTAGGTCCAGGAACAGCTTCTTCCCTGCGGCTGTTACACTACTCAACACTGTACCTCGGTGATTGCCAATCACCCCCCCCCCCCCCCCCCCCCACCCCGCGGACACTTCTTCCACCAGGAAAAAAATAATAGCACTACTATGACTGAATGCACGTAAATATATTAATTTATTGCTCATATTCTTTGTCGCTCTTCTAGGGAGATGCTAACTGCATTTCGTTGTCTCTGTACTGTACACTGCACAATGACAATAAAGTTTGAATCTGAATCTGACTACATTTCATTTCTGTACCATCCACTCCCTTGACATCAGTCTGAGGAAGGGTCTCGACCTGAAACGTTGCCTATTTCCATCGCTCCATAGATGCTGCTGCACCCGCTGAATTTCTCCAATATTTTTGTGTACCTTCGATTTTCCAGCATCTGCAGTTCCTTCATAAACATTTTAACGTAGGAAACCGTTTCCCTGCGAGCGGAATTTAAATTGTCACATTGAATCATTATTGAACTGTTGTACGCGATATCTGTGAAGCAAAGCAGGTCGGTTTCAGAAGAATTATTTAGACAAATTTACAACTGTTAACATTTCGTTAGCGTACTTAAATATAGGTACAAAAAAGCAGTGGATTTATTTTCTGTTGCGGAGATCAATCTAAATATAACTATTATATGGTTAGGAACTGCTCTCCTCAAAGTCCTCAACGACCTCCTCACCTCTGCTGACACTGGTTCCCTCAACATCCTCATCCTCCTCGACCTGAGCGCAGCCTTCGATACAGTGAACCATAACATCCTGCTCACCAGACTCAAAGACCTCAGCATTGAAGGCTCTGCACTCAGCTGGATCCGTTCCTACCTTTCCAACAGATCCCACTTCATCTCTCTCCACAACCACACCTCTGCTACAGCCGCAGTCACTCAAGGCGTTCCCCAAGGCTCCGTACTCGGCCCCCTCCTCTTCATCATCTACATCCTCCCCCTTGGTCAGATACTCCGCCACTTCAATCTGGACTTCCACTGTTACGCTGATGACACCCAAATTTACCTTGGCACCAAATACCCCCACAACCCCCCCCCCCCCCCCCCTCTCCCATATCAACACCTGTTTGTCAGCTATAAAAACCTGGATGCAACATAATTTCCTCAAACTCAACAGCGATAAGACAGAATTCCTCCTCATAGGCTCCAAAGCCACACTCAGCAAAATCAATAACCCCACTCTCACCATCGACGGCACCACTGTCTCCCCATCTCCCCAGGCCCGCAACCTTGGCGTGGTCTTTGATTCCACCCTCTCCCTTGAGCCTCACATCTGCCATGTCATTAAAACCTCCTTCTTTCACTCCGCAACATCGCCAAACTCAGACCCTCTCTCACACCGCCTGCTGCTGAAAGACTCATCCATGCCTTCATCTCCTCCCGACTGGACTATTGCAACTCACTTCTCCTTGGCATCAGCTCCACCTACATCAACCGACTCCAACTGGTCCAGAACGCAGCCGCCCGACTCATCACCCACACCAAATCCTGGCATCACATCACTCCATTCCTCAAAACACTTCACTGGCTTCCCATCTCCCACCGGATCACCTACAAAATCCTGGTCCTCACCTACAAAGCCCTCCACCATCTGGCCCCCCCCCCCCCCCCATATCTCACTGACCTCCTCTCCCCCTACCAACCCTCACGGTCCCTCAGATCCACATCAGCCGGTCTCCTCTCCACCCACAAGTCCAACCTCCGCAGTTTTGGGGACAGAGCCTTCTCCAGGGCAGCTCCCAGGCTCTGGAACTCCCTCCCCCAACTGATCCGCAATTCCGTGTCCCTCACCATCTTCCAGTCCCGCCTCAAGACCCATCTCTTCACCTCTGCCTATCCTTAGCCCCACGTCCCCGTCCCTTTTCATCTGTGCATTAATTGCCTCATTCTGTGTTTTGTATTGAATTCTGTCTTTACTTTGTGTACTAGTCATGTCTCTACTATTTATTTCATTCCCCTTACATGTTTTTCCTCTACATGCTCAATTTTTGTAAGGTGTCCTTGAGACTCTTGAAAGGCGCCCATAATTTTTTTTATTATTATTATTATTATTATAGATTCATAACAAGAGGATTTCATAACTTCATAACAAGAGAATTTCAGTATAGGAGTAAAGAGGTTCTTCTGCAGTTGTATAGGGCTCTGGTGAGACCACATCTAGAGTATTGTGTACAGTTTTGGTCTCCTAATTTGAGGAAGGACATCCTTGTGATTGAGACAGTGCAGCGTAGGTTCACGAGATTGATCCCTGGGATGGCGGGACTGTCACATGAGGAAAGATGAAAAAGACTGGGCTTGTATTCACTAGAGTTTAGAAGGATGAGGGGGTTCTGATAGAAACATATAAAATTATAAAAGGACTGGACAAGCTAGATGCAGGAAAAATGTCCCCTATGTTGGGCGAGTCCAGAACCAGGGGCCACAGTCTTAGAATAAAGGGGAAGTCATTTAAGACTGAGGTGAGAAAACACTTTTTCACCCAGAGGGTTGTGAATTTATGGAATTCCCTGCCACAGGGGGCAGTGGAGGCCAAATCGCTGGATGGATTTAAGAGAGAGTTAGATAGAGCTCTAGGGGCTAGTGATGTCAAGGGACATGGGGAGAAGGCAGGCACGGGTTATTGTTAGGGGACGATCAGCCATGATCACAATGAATGGAGGTGCTGGCTCGAAGGATGCAGGTAGTGGAAGGTTATGTCCCTGTCCCACTTAGGAAATCTGAACGGAAACCTCTGGAGACGTTGCGCCCCACTCAAGGTTTCCGTGCGGTTCCCGGAGGTTGCAGGTGGTTGCCCTGGTGTGGTGGTTGGGGTCCGATGCCGGTCAGTGACTCTGGGTGGGCAGAGGGACCAGCCTGTCCCACACCTCCGCTCCACCCGACCCGTAGCCCGTCACAGTGTGGCCACACGGGGGAGACGAGGCGGAGGGCGGCCGTGGCCGTGGGAGAGATGGGGTTGGACCGTTGTATTCGGCCAAATTCGAGGTGCGCGCAGAAACCCTGGATGTGAGGCACTGGATCGCGGTCTGCCGTGGTTACCGCATTCAGGCGACGGTAATCACCGCACGGCCTCCACCCCCCAGATGCCTTTGAGACCATAAGCAGCGGGGAGGCCCACGGGCTGTCGGATCGCCGGACAATCCCCATGTCCTCCACGAGTTGGAATTCCTCCCGGGCGATGCGCGGGCGGGAATGCACCGGGGGGGGGGGGCTCGGTGGGGATGTGATGCACGACCCCGTGTTCAGGGGCCGTCCCACTGAAGCGGGGCGTAAGGAGGTCGGGGAAATAGGAGAGGAGGGCAGCGTACGGGCCTCGATCACGGCGACGGCGTTAAACTGCAGGACGGGGGGGGGGGGGGGGGGGGGGGGGGGGTGGCGCGGTGGAACCGACGACGGACCGGGGCCCAGCCATGCAAATCCGAGTGCAGACTGGCCGATCGTTTCTCCGACCTTTCAGGTCATCCACAATCAGTACCCCGTTCCTGCCTTCTCCCCATATACCCCTGACTCTGCTATCTTTAAGAGCTCTATCTAACTCTCTGTTGAAAGCATCCAGAGAATTGGCCTCTTCAGCATTCCACAGATTCGCGACTCTCTGGGTGATCCTACAACTTTCACTGTCCGTATCTCTTCGTTTCCCTCTCCTCCATAGCCAACAATGCAACAACGTGGGCTCCTGGGTCATCAGTGCGGACACTAATTTATTCTGTTGCTTTTGATACCGCTAGTTTCGTTCTTCTACGACTCCCAGTCTGAAGAAGAATCTCACACCGAAAGGTCATCTATTCCTTTTCTCCAGAGATGCTGCCTGACCCGTTGAATTACACCAGTTGTCTGTGTCTATCTTACGTGAATTTGCTGCAGTGGTTTCACACCCCACAATACAACAACTCACATTTATCTAAGCCCATTTTCCATTACTGGACTCACTCGATCAGCCGATCAAGACCCGGCTTAGAAACATAGAAACATAGAAAATAGGTGCAGGAGTAGGTCATTCGGCCCTTCGAGCCTGCACCGCCATTCAATATGATCATGGCTGATCATCCTACTCAATATCCTGTACCTGCCTTCTCTCCATTCCCCCTGATACCTTTAGCCACAAGGGCCACATCTAACTGTTTAAGAAGGAACTGCAGATGCTGGAAAATCGAATGTACACAAAAATGCTGGAGAAACTCAGCGGGTGCAGCACCATCTATGGAGCGAAGGAAATAGGCAACGTTTCGGGCCGCATCTAACTCCCTCTCAAATATAGCCAATGAACTGGCCTCAACTACCTTCTGTGGCAGAGAATTCCACAGATTCACCACTCTCTGTATGAAAAATGTTTTTCTCATATCTGTCCTAAAAGACTTCCCCCTTATCCTTAAACTGTGACCCCTAATTCTGAAGTTCCCCAATATCGGGAACAATCTTCCTGCATCTAGCCTGTCCAACTCCTTAAGAATTTTGTACGTTTCTATAAGATCCCCCCTCAATCTTCTAAATTCTAGCGAGTACAAGCCGAGTCTATCCATTCTTTCTTCATATGAAAGTCCTGACATCCCAGGAATCAGTCTGGTGAACCTTCTCTGTACTCCCTCTATGGCAAGAATGTCCTTCCTCAGATTAGGAGACCAAAACTGTACGCAATATTCCAGGTGTGGTCTCACCAAGACCCTGTACAACTGCAATTCTTTAATCTTCAATATCTATGATACCACCAATTTTAATGTCTCCATGCCACCTGTTTCAATTCTTGTCTATCCCACTCGGCCCCATTACATCATTATGTCTTGATCATCCTCCACTCTTGTTCCATTAAACGGCATCCCGTGTCTCCTTGATCACAGCCATGATCACATTGAATGGCGGTGCTGGCTCGAAGGGCCGAATGGCCTACTCCTGCACCTATTGTCTCCTGTCTATTTTTCTCATCTGCACCCTTTCCCCTCTTCCCCCTCTTCCCTCTCATAGAGTGGTGCTGTATAGTGGCCAGTAAGTCATGGAGTCATGGGGTCATATAGGTGGAAGCAGCCCATTCGGCCCATCATCCCCAAACCTGCCGACATGTCCGAGCTACACTCGTCCCCCTAGCCTGCGTTTGGTCTATATCCCCCTCAAACCTGTACTATCAATTCCAAACCTGTCTTATCCATAAAGGAATTTGTGCCTTTTGTCGAGAATCTATATACATCTACCAAAGACTCATAGATGGAGATTCTTATATCTCCAATTCGTCATAGAGTGATAGAGTCCTACGTCATGGAAAAGGGCCCTTATGCCCAAATTCTCCACACAGGCCAACACGTCCCACCCACTAACGTTGCGATTGTACCTGCCTCAACTACCTCCTCCGGCTGCTCGCTCCATGCACCCACCACCCTTTGTGTGAAAAAGTTACCCCTCAGATTCCTATTAAATCTCCCCCCCCCCCCCCCCCCCCCCCCCGTATCCCCAACCTATGTCCTCTGGTTCTCCATCCCTGGGCAAGAGATAATAGCGCCAATAACATATAATAATGTGGTATTTTGCAGTTCAGAGCTCAGCAAAGAAAGGTACAGGAGAGATCTTCTGATATATGCACGCCCAGGAATTTGAAGTTATTTACCCTCTCCACCATCGTCCCGTAGATATAAACAGGATTGTGGATCCTTATCCTTCCCCTACTAAAGTCCACAATCCGTTCCTTGGTCTTACTGATGTTGAGCGCCAGATTGTTGTGTTGGCACCATTTGGTCAGTTGGTCGGTCTCACCTCTCTCTATACACTGAATAGTGACTCAGCCTGCTGAACCTCTCCCTATAACCCGGGCTCTCGAGTCCTGGCAATGTCCTTGGTAAACCGCTGCGCCTTTTCCCGTTTATAAGGCTATTGTATAGGTATTTGGAAATAAACTGGTGAAACAGGCGGTGCTGAATTGGCAGTGTCGGAAGTGTGCGACCACTGTTAGTGTGTCCACTCAATGATGACCAGCAACTGAGGTGCTTGTAAGACGTACAATACTTTGAGCTTTCTAACAGTGATCCCGGGGAAGGTTATACCAGACATAAAAATATAGACATAGAAAGTTTTTTCTCACCTCAGTCTTAAATGACCTCCCCTTTATTCTAAGAGAGTCGGGTGAGATAAAGAGGTGGGAGGCAGGGGAGGGGATGATATTTAGACGACAATGGTTTTGCCGAGTGGAGACAGAGGCGAGGTGTAAGGAGAGATAGGGAGGAGAGAAGAGGTGTGGGGAAGGGAAGAAGTGGCGGGAGGAGGTAAAAGGGAGTATCGAATGAAAGAGGAGGTGGGACGATTGTGGAAATCCGAAATATCTCGCTGTGGCGGGCGTGCGGTCATCCGTCTACACTGAACTTGAAAAATGATGGATATGTTGAAATTGCTGGAGGCCTGAGCGGAGAGACTGCGGTCATAGAAACATAGAAACATAGACAATAGGTGCAGGAGTAGGCCATTCGGCGCTTCGAGCCTGCACCGCCATTCAATATGATCATGGCTGATCATCCAACTCAGTATCCTGTACCTGCCTTCTCTCCATACCCCCTGATCCCTTTAGCCACAAGGGCCACATCTAACTCCCTCTTAAACATAGCCAATGATCTGTGGCCTCAACTACCTTCTGTGGCAGAGAATTCCACAGATTCACCACTCTCTGTGTAAAAAATGTTTTTCTCATCTCGGCCCGTTATCCTTAAACTATGACCCCTTGCTTGGACTTCCCCAACATCGGATACAATCTTCCTGCATCTAGCCTGTCCAACCCCTTAAGAATTTTGTAAGTTTTTATTAGATCCACCCTGGCCTGTGATCTACGTTCAGGCTGAGGATTTATTCATCAAACGAATCACTGATATGAGCGGATATTTCACCGCGCTCGTTATCTGCTCCCTGAACTTGGACTGGGTCACCGCGTAAATGAATGTGTTGGTGCAGCAGTTGAGATCACTCAGCATCGTCCCGACATAGTTAAATGTCCATTCAAAATCAGTTCGATATACTCCCCTTCCAGCGATCTGATACCAGAGGAAATCTACAAGAGCCGCCAGCCACAGGAGGATGAAGCTGCCGGATATGGTCAATAGCAGAACCATAGACCTCCTCCTATTCTCCATCTCCGGGTCACTGCGGTTCTCCCCCTTGCTCTGATCCCTCAGCCCCTTACGGACCCGGTTTGCCGCTACAATGTGGCGGATTGTCAGAGCGTTGAGCAGCATGATCACAGCGAAAGGGAGAAGCGGTGTTATAACCGTGTCCACCCAGTCATATGCCACCCAAATGGGTTCCATGAAATAACTGTTTTTCACGAGACAGAACCACGGTACATTGTCGATGAAACGTGATGGTTCAAGAATGAAGTAGAAGGGGATGTTTTTTAGACAGACCAGAATGCCGGTTGTTGCCAGAACCACGGCAGCCGTTTTCCCGCTACAATATTTTGTTTTCAGCTTCTGGCAACAAATGGCGACAAACCGGTCAAAAGTGAAAGCGACGGTAAAACAGACAGAACAGTTCACCGCTGCACGCTTCAGTACAAAGCCAACACTACACACAGGGGTGATGGACAGGAAGTTCCACGGAAAGTAATGGACTCTGATCCGATACAAAATGACTTTGGTGAAGATGGTGAGTAGATCGGCCGCTGCCATGGCCACCAGGTAACGAGTGGTGCAGGTGGAGAGGCCGCACTTTCCCCGGGACAGGATCACAATCGCCAACAAATTTACTGCAAAGAGAAAAGAAAACACACATTGGGCGTCGCAAAGCACATTCTCCGGGGCTCAACACCGACTCGATTACATAGAAACATAGAAACATAGAAAATAGGTGCAGGAGGAGGCCATTCGGCCCTTCGATATTGCAACGCCATTCAATATGATCATGGCTGATCATCCAACTCAGTATCCCGTACCTGCCTTCTCTCCATACCCCCTGATCCCTTTAGCCACAAGGGCCACATCTAACTCCCTCTTAAATATAGCCAATTAACTGGCCTCAACTACCTTCTGTGGCAGAGAATCCCACAGATTCACCACCCTCTGTGTACAACATGTTTTTCTCATCTCGGTCTTACAAGATTCCCCCCTTTTCCTTAAACTGTGACCCCTTGTTCTGGACTTCCCCAACATCGGGAACAATCTTCCTGCATCTAGCCTGTCTAACCCCTTAAGAATGTTGTAAGTGTCTACAAGATCCCTCCTCGATGTTCTAAATTCTAGCGAGTACAATCCGAGTCTATCCAGTCTTTCTTCATATGAAATTCCTGACATCCCAGGAATCAGTCTGGTGAACCTTCTCTGTACTCCCTCTATGGCAAGAATGTCTTTCCTCAGATTAGGAGACCAAAACTGTACACAATACTCCGGGTGTGCTCTCACCAAGTGCAGGAGAAGTTAGATTACCTGCTAAACAATCTGGAATATTGTAGTGGGTGTAAGGAACAACTTTTAACCGTCTCAATTTCTGGCGCAGCGGTAGAGTTGCTGCCTCACAGCGCCAGAGACCCGGGTTCGATCCTGACTACGGGTGCTGTCACTGCGGCGTTTATCCCCCTGTGATCGCGTGATGTTCTACGAGTGATCCAGCTTCCTCCCACAATCCAAATACGTACAGGTTTGTACATTAATTGTCTTTGGTAAAAATGTAAAATTTCCATAGTGTACGGGGTTATCGGCGCGGACGAACTCGCTGGGCCGAAGGGCGTCTTTTCCCGCTCTATCTGTTTCCTAATCCCATTATCGCAGCGCAGAAGCAAAGCAAGACGTTATGCCTAAACACGAGGGCAGATTATTATCTCAATCGGGTTAGGTTAGATAAGGGGGAGGTACAGTGAGACCTGGGTGTCCTTGTACACCGGTCACTGAAAGTTGACTTACAGCAGGCAGTGAAGAAAGCTAATGGAATGTTCGCCTTCATAACAAGAGGATTTCAGTATAGGAGTAAAGAGGTTCTTCTGCAGTTGTATAGGGCTCTGGTGAGACCACATCTGGAGTCTTGTGTACAGTTTTGGTCTCCTAATTTGAGGAAGGACATCCTTGTGATTGAGGCAGTGCAGCGTAGGTTCACGAGATTGATCCCTGGGATGGCGGGACTGTCAAATGTTGAAAAGGAAATATTGAAAAGACTGGGCTTGTATTCACTGGAGTTAAGAAGGATGAGGGGACATCTTATAGAAAAGTATAAAATTATAAAAGCACTGGCCAAACTAGATGCAGGAAAAATGTTCCCAATGTTGGGTGAGTCCCGAACCAGTGCCCACAGCTTTCTTCACTGCCTGCTGTACCTGCACGCCTACTTTCAGTGACCGGTGTACAAGGACACCCAGGTTCCGCTGTACTTCCCCCTTACCTAACCTAACCCCATTGAGATAATACTAACCCCATTGAGATAATACTAACCCCATTGAGATAATACTAACCCCATTGAGTTAATACTAACCCCATTGAGATAATACTAACCCAATTGAGATAATACTAACCCCATTGAGATAATACTAACCCCATTGAGATAATACTAACCCCATTGAGATAATACTAACCCCATTGAGATAATACTAACCCCATTGAGATCAACCGGAGCACCCGGAGAAAACCTACGTGATGACAGGGAGAACGTATAAACTTGGTACCTTCAGCACCCGTCAGGTGAGGACCGAACCAGTGTTTCTGCTGCTGTAAGGCAGCAACTCCACCGCTGTGCTGCCTGTAGGCAATCCAATCCAACTTTATTTGTTAAGCACTTTAAGACAACCAATGTTGACCATACACAATGACAATATTCTAGTGGATTCCGGGTGTGTGGGAAACAAAGGATTACTTCCGGCTGTGCGTGAATACGAAAATTCGGAATAAGTAACTGAGAGCATTGACATCACCCTAGTTATTGTTGTACAATGTCTATCAATTGGGAAGTTTGTAACATGGCCACAATCAGCTCAACATCGCCTAATACACGAGGTTATAATACTTGAATCGTTCTATACACATACCAGGAACTCCAACGATGGCCATGATCACGTACAAGACAGTCTCTACATAGAGATAGTCGGCCCACATCTTCTCTGAGCAGAGACGTTTCTCCGTGTGCTGCACGGAATCTCTTGGAGACAAGTCATTCGCGGTGATTTTTATACCATTTACCATCTCCACTGGGGCAGCGAGGTTTCAACAGAATTAAAAATAGACATTGTAAAATTATTGCCCAACCGATTACATCAGTCAAGTCAAATTTTCCGCGATGACAGGTTGCGACTGATCCGGGGATTGACGGGATTTTGGCGAGGCAGAGCGATGTAAATTAGTAGCCGAATTCTTCCAGGAAAGGTGACTATCTTTCATACTCTAGTTGACCCAACTCCCCCCTTCATGCTGTTTGGCTGAATTCCTTCAATGCCCATCGCTCTTGTACAGTTGTACAGGGTCTGGGTGAGACCACACCTGGAGTATTGCGTACAGCTTTGGTCTCTTAATCTGAGGAAAGACATTCTTGCCATAGAGGGAGTACAGAGAAGGTTCACCAGACTGATTCCTGGGATGTCAGGACTTTCATATGAAGAAAGACTGGATAGACTCGGCTTGTACTCGCTAGAATTTAGAAGATTGAGGGGGGATCTTATCGAAACTTACAAAATTGTTAAGGGGTTGGACAGGCTAGATGCAGGAAGATTATTCCCGATGTTGGGGAAGTCCAGAACAAGGGGTCACAGTTTAAGGATAAGGGGGAGGTATTTTAGGACTGAGATGGGAAACACATTTTTCACACAGAGAGTGGTGAATCTGTGGAATTCTCTGCCACATAATGTAGTTGAGGCCAGTTCTTTGACTATATTTAAGAGGGAGTTAGATGTGGCCCTTGTGGCTAAAGGGATCAGGGGATATGGAGAGAATGTAGGTACAGGATACTGAGTTGGATGATCAGCCATGATCATATTGAATGGCGGTGCAGGCTCGAAGGGCCGAATGGCCTACTCCTGCACCTATTTTCTATGTTTCTATGTTTTCAATATCTGGCAACAGATGGCGACAAACCGATCAAGGGTGTTCATGAAGGGATTATGGCAGCACTCCACGGAACACGTTTGTCAGAGGCGTCATGTTAGCGGGACGCAGACACAAGGGGTTTTCTGTTTCGTGAACTTTACAGTATACGATCATATTCTTTATTTCTCAACGTCTAGTGGAGCGAATCGAATGGCGAGACAATAGCATGACTGGCGGCGCTGGTCTATGTTAGGGGCCGAAATTGATCACCTATTTGGTACGTCCGTCTGAGCAGGACGCTTGTACATGGGTGGGAGTTAGGTATTGAGCTGCCAATGGATCGGATAGATCAAAGATCCTGTAGCGGAGCAAGATAGGCCACTCTGCTATAGGATCTTTGGGATAGATGGTTATGAAATATGTGGAGCCTTGACGGGAGCCAGACACCGACTACTACCTAGGGTTTGGATATTCGGATACACTATTAAGCAACAAGTAAAGGCAGAGAGTATGAGAACAATCTAGTGGACTGAGCTACAATCACATCATTGAGCCGGGAGATAATCTACGTGTGTGGAGCGCAGGATGTCGAAGCTTTTCTTCTTCTCTCAAGAATTCAGGAATGAAGGATGTCAGCGGTTTTTGCTGGAGATATCGAAGTCGCTGCCCTGACCTTAATGCAATGATGCAATAGATATTCTTGCAGTTATACATGGTGCACTGCAGATCAGATAGGCCCGAACTTGTAATTATTCTCTTCAGCATGCTAATCCTCAGTTCAATGTCATGTCTCTGAAAACATCTTTGTAAATGTTCGCTCTGGTGAAGGAAATGTATTACAGTTCACATTTGCACTGGAAATAAAACACCATTAAATGGTAACCGATAATGTCCAATGCTTTAAAGCTGTTCCCCAGGTGGGAAAGGCGTTAGCAATGATTTGCAGCTTGATTCCAACTGTGGTCATAAATGCGTTATGCCGCAGGAGACTGGTCGCCTAATTATAGGAAGGATGTCAACAAAATAGGGAGAGTACAGAGGAGATTTACTAGAATGTTGCCTGGGTTTCAGCACCTACGTTACAGAGAAAGGTTGAACAAGTTAGGTCTTTATTCTTTGGAGCGCAGAAGGTTAAGGGGGGACTTGATAGAGGTCTTTAAAATGATGAGAGGGATAGACAGAGTTGACGTGGATAAGCTTTTCCCATTGAGAGTCGGGAAGATTCAAACAAGAGGACATGATTTGAGAATTAAGGGACAGAAGTTTAGGGGTAACATGAGGGGGAACTTCTTTACTCAGAGAGTGGTAGCTGTGTGGAATGAGCTTCCAGTGGAAGTGGTGGAGGCAGGTTCGATTTTATCATTTAAAAATAAATTGGATAGGTATATGGACGGGAAAGGAATGGAGGGTTATGGTCTGAGTGCAGGTAGATGTGACTAGGGGAAAATAAGTGTTCGTCACGGACTAGAAGGGCCGAGATGGCCTGTTTCAGTGCTGTAATTGTTATATGGTTATAAGGAGATAGGAAAAGTCCTCTTGTTTTACATGGGTAGGTGGGAGGATGTTGGAGCTCTCTCCGCGATGGTGCACATTAGAGCTGATGACTTGTTTGATATTGTACAGTGTATGGAGAAAGATAAGTCGGTGTTAGGACAAGGGGGAGCTATAGGGGGGTTGCACGTAAGGTCACTGGGTCATAGGGCTTGACGCACGGAGCCGCTCAATCCATCTGGAGGACATCCGTAACTTCCGGTATATGTTATTAATGCAAGAAACGCGTACTTTCCTACCTGTTAAAAACCGCCAAAATTTTGATCTTTTGCGCTGTAAAAAATTGTGGAAGTCGGGGTAAGTGTGAGAGACGTGTACCCAACTTCAGAATTCCAAACGTGAAGCGAAATGAAGGTATAGAGAAGCGAGAGCTGAAGGGACAACAACAGCTAAAGTGCTTGGCGAACATTGGCCGTGCAGATATCGGAATTGAAAATATTGGGAATTATCGCGTTTGCTCACTGCATTTCATCAACAGTAAGGCATTATTTGTGGTTTTTCTTGATTCCTTTGGTATCTAACAAGTCTCAGAAGTGATAAATCTGGCTGTAAATTTTTCTTCAGATGCGTTTTCTTTTTGTATGTAAAAACCCACGAGAACCATAGGCGATTTTAACATTTTACAGCCAGATTTATCACTTCTGAAACTTTTTAGATGCCAAAGGAATCAAGAAAAAACACAAATAATGCCTTAGTTGATGAAATGCAGTGAGCAAACGGCCAATGCTCGCCAAGCACTCTGGCTGTTGTTGTCCCTTCAGCTCTCGCTTCTATCTACCGTCATTTCTCCTCATTTTTGGAATTCTGAAGTAGGCTAAACGTCTCTCACGCTTATCCCGATTTCCATAATTATTTACAGCGCAAAAATTGACAATTTCGGCGGGTTTTAACGGGCCGAAACAATGGTCAGTGTTTACCTGCAGTTCATCGCGTGTACTCCAGTTGGCGTAGCGTGGCAACAGTACGGGTGACCCGACTGCCGTGAAACCTCCCTATAAATAAGTGGCGGGTCCCAGCTGCGATAAGTCGGTGCGGAAGCAGCCGGCCACCCTGTTGAGAGGAGCTGGCGGAGCGCGGATTGCAAGATGAGAAGTTGACAGCTCCGTGTGTACAGAATACCAGATGTCGGTAGGATGGAGGGGAGCCACTGGCGACAGGTGCGACGGGCGTGAAGTAACCCGCGAGGAGAAGAGATTGAACATGTGTCCGGTTTACCGCGCACGCAAACAGGGCTGCGGGAGGCGCCCGCAGGGGAACAAAGGTGAATGGTCCAGGAGGTGGATGTCGGATCGCAGGTCGACTCACACAATATCCAGTGAAGACGATAGATGAAGGCCAGCAGCAGCCTGGAGCTTGCCTGCACCGAGCACAGATTATATAGAAACATAGAAACATAGGTGCAGGAGGAGGCCATTCGGCCCTTCGAGCCAGCACCGCCATTCATTGTGATCATGGCTGATCGTCCCCTATCAATAACCCGTGCCTGCCTTCTCCCCATATCCCTTGACTCCACTAGCCCCTAGAGCTCTATCTAACTCTCTCTTAAATCCATCCAGTGACTTGGCCTCCACTGCCCTCTGTGGCAGGGATTTCCACAAATTCACATCTCTCTGGGTGAAAACGTTTTTTCTCACCTCAGTCTTAAATGACCTCCCCGTTATTCTAAGACCGTGGCCCCTGGTTCTGGACTCACCCAACATTGGGACCATTTTTCCTGCATCTAGCTTGTCCAGTCCTTTTATATTTTTATATGTTTCTATAAGATCCACCCCCTCGTCTTTCTAAACTCCAGTGAATACAAGCCTAGTCTTTTCATTGCAATGCGTTTGCCGATGACACTAAAATAGCTCGTATGATAGACAGGTGTATTATCAAGAATTACAACGGGATCTTGAGTAACTGTGTAAAGGGCTGGAGTTTAATCCAGATAAATAATATGTGTTGCATTTTGGCGTGTGAACCCACTGCAGGACTTCAGAGAAGTTAGAACTCGAATTACAGGAGCAAACTTGCTTGAAAATAATTCACAGGGAGAAAATAATAATGAAGTCTATTTCTTGCACATGCATCAGTAATGGAAGTGAGTATAGAAGACTGGATGGTACACAAAAATGTTGGAGAAACTCAGCGGGTGCAGCAGCATCTATGGAGCGAAGGAGATAGGCAACGTTTCTGGGCGAAAGCCGTTCAGGTTTCGCTCCATAGATGCTGCTGCAGCCGCTGAGTTTCTCCAGCATTTTTGTCTACCTTCGATTTTCCACCATCTGCAGTTCCTTCTCAAACATAGAAGACTGGATGTTACGCGTCGGAGAGGCCACGCCCCGAGCATTCTGGCCGTGTTTTGTCACCAGCCTACAGGAAATATGTTAAGAGATCCTGGTCATATTTGTGGAGGGCAGGATTGGACTTTATTCTTTGGAACGCAGGGTGGTGAGGGTGGCCTTACAGATGTGTACAGATGTGTACAAATTCACAAGAGGCGTTGCGCCAGTGAATGAACCTGTCGTTTCCTCTACTGCCCCTGTCCCACTTAGGAAACCTGAACGGAAACCTCTGGAGACTTTGCGCCCCACCCAAGGTTTCCGTGCGGTTCCCGGAGGTTGCAGGTGGTTGCCGGAGGTTGCAGGTAGTGGAAGCAGGTAGGGAGACTGACAAAAACCTCCGGGAACCTCCTAAATTGGAATCTAAGGGGTACCTTTGTCAGGAGGAATGTGACGGATACAAGGAACGAGCTGCCAGATGTCGTAATTGAGGTCGATTCAATAAGAGGATTTGAAAGCCCTTGCATAGGTACATCGATAGCAAGCGTGGATGGGAATTTGGGTTCAAGGCGGTGGCATGGCCCTTCCATTCTGGCCACTGTTTGAAACTGTCCTGATATTCCTTGTACTTGGGGAAAAAGTATTGTCTTACTGCCGTACATCGCTGTACATGCCACCCTGTTAATAACATCTACTGACTCGCTAGAATACAGAGAAAGAGAGCGAGCTAGAGAGCGAGAGAGAGACCGATAGAGAAGAGGAGAGAGAGAAGGAGAGGAGAGAGAGAGAGAGAGAGAGAGAGAGGAGAGAGAGAGCAGGGGAGAGAGAGAAGACGCGAAGAGAGTAGCGAGCAAAAGAGAAAGACAAATAAGGAATCACTAGCTAGAGATCTAGATCCATACTCTCTCTCTCTCTCTATCTCGCTATCGCTCTCGCCACAGCTCTCTATCTCTCTCTCTCTCTCTCTCTCTCTCTCTCTCTCTCTCTCTCTCTCTCTCTCTCTCTCTCGCCTGTCGAACCCCTTAATAACCCCTTTCTATAAGAACCCTCTCATCCTTCTAAACTCCAGTGAATATAAGCCCAGTCGTTTCAATCTTTCCTCGTATGACAGTCCCGCCATCCCAGGGATCAATCTCGTGAACCTACGCTGCACTGCCTCAATCACAAGGATGTCCTTCCTCAAAATAGGAGACCAAAACTGTACACAATACTCTAGATGTGGTCTCACCAGAGCCCTATACAAAGTTCCTACATTCTCTCCTCCATTCTATATATTCTCTGTTAAACACGAATTAGTGCCTCTCATTCCTTGCGCCCCAACTTGAGTGTACTATTCCTGTGTTATTGCCACCGCAGCGTTCTAACTCGATCAATCAGTTCCACCACAATCGCAACACAATGTTCCTTTCAGCCTTTTGCATTTTAATAATTGCCCAGACCGGTCGCTACGTTTGTAGTGGGAAAAAAACCCTGATGTAAATACGGACTGTTTCTATATCCCAGCTACTTGATTGGTTTAAGATGATGATGGTTCCTCTGCCGGTCATTATTAATTGCAGTTTGCTCTCCAAGTGGATGAAACTAACGAGCTGTATTCGACGGCATCTTGCTGGTCAACAAGCTCAACAGAGGATGATGACAACCCTGGTCTTGATGGCTGGAACCCTGTTGATCGTTAGGCCAACCAGTGCCCAACTGGATCCGACGGAAGTCTTAAATGGTGGAGGTAAGACCCTGTTGGCAGAATATTTTGAAAAAGACCTTAAAATTGGATCATTTATCACTATCTCCCAATCGTGAACAACCCCTCATTTAAACCCTCTATGTTGGATAAAGGCTTCATACAATGGAAAATTATGGAATTAAAAGGATGGGACAACTTTATAAGAAAGGCTTTCATTTCATTTCAGGAGCTACAACACTCTTACGGACTCCACTCAAATGATTTTTTTAGATATTTACAACTTAGAGATTATGTTAAATCAAATATACAAAACCTTAGAACTAGAGATCCAGAAATTCTTGATGATTGTTTGAATAAATATCCCAATACAGATAAATTAATATCTCATATTTATAATATCCCATTAGATAGTGAGATACCACCGACGGATTTATATAGACAAACATGGGAAAATGAACTAAGCCAACCGATAACGAAAGATATTTGGGATGAAAGTTTACAACATATACATCATTGTTCATTAAATGCCAGACACTCTTTGATACAATTTAAAGTACTACATAGATTACATTACTCCAAAACAAAACTAAATAGAATCTTCTCACATATCTCCCCTAACTGTGATAAATGTCAACATTTAGAGGCTGACCTAACTCACACATTCGCAAATTGTATAAAAATCAAAAACTCCTAAACGGACATTTTTAGAATAATATCTATAGTTGTCGTCTCTCAATTGGATCCCAATTTAAAACTAATAATACTAGGAATACCAGAACAAAGCCTAACACTTACAACAACGACAAAGAGACGTTATCGACTATAGTATAATAACTGGGAGAAAAATTAATATTAAAATTTTGGAAAGGTTCTATTACCCCCACAATTAAAATGTGGATTGTGGAAATGTCGGAGACCCTACATTTGGAAAGAATTAGACTTGGCTTAATGGACAAACAAGAACTTTTTATCAAAATATGGTCTCCATTCATTGACTATTTGAAGGGGCAGACTGGCTCGGCACGTGAACCTGACTGAAACTTGAATTAAGGATCAGAGGAAAAGTTAAACTTTATCATTTACGAACTTATCTCCAATGTTGTATTTTTAGCAAATTATTCCATTCTTCCTTATCATGCTTTTTCCTTTTTTTTATTTCTCTTTCTTATTTTCTATCTATATTTAAAAAAATACTAGAATCAGAGTTAATATCAATTGATAATATTAGTAATGTGGGAATTATATACATGAAATGTTTTTAATATGATATGTACCTGCCTCTAATAAAAAAATTGTATTATTTACCTCCACTAGACTTTTCACCTTTGAACCAATCAATTATCTAGATGGTAGCGAATTGAGGAATGCAGTTGAACAGAAGGATCTATGAACAACTGTGCATAGTTCCCTGAAGGTGGAATCTCATGTAGATAGGGTGGTAAAGAAAGCTTTTGGTGTACTGGCCTTTATAAATCAGAGCATTGAGCATAGAAGTTGGGATGTAATGTTAAAATTGTACAAGGCATTGGTGAGGCCAATTCTGGAGTATGGTGTACAATTTTGGTCGCCAAATTATAGGAAGGATGTCAACAAAATAGAGAGAGTACAGAGGAGATTTACTAGAATGTTGCCTGGGTTTCAGCAACTAAGTTACAGAGAAAGGTTGGACAAGTTAGGTCTTTATTCTTTGGAGAGCAGAAGGTTAAGGGGGGACTTGATAGAGGTCTTTAAAATGATGAGAGGGATAGACAGAGTTGACGTGGATAAGCTTTTCCCATTGAGAGTAGGGAAGATTCAAACAAGAGGACATGACTTGAGAATTAAGGGACAGAAGTTTAGGGGTAACATGAGGGGGGACTTCTTTACTCAGAGAGTGGTAGCTGTGTGGAATGTGCTTCCAGTGGATGTGGTGGAGGCAGGTTCGATTTTATAATTTAAAAATAAATTGGATAGGCATATGGACGGGAAAGGAATGGAGGGTTATGGTCTGAGTGCAGGTAGATGGGACTAGGGGAGAATAAGTGTTCGGCACGGACTAGAAGGGCCGAGATGGCCTGTTTCCGTGCTGTAATTGTTATATAGTTATAGATAAAACACACAAGGGAAAGGTCTACTGATTCACTAGAGAGACAAGCATGTGCACATACTCAAATATTCAGTAAAACGCAACGTCAGCGGATTCACCACCATTTCAGGATGCACTGCAAAGGGTCGGACCCTTCAAGAAGGGCCAAGGTCTTCCACGAAACAGACACTGACTTGCCTACTGACCTCCACCAGCACGTTCTGCTATGTGATGAGGGACATACCAGCCATGGGCATGGAGAGAGGAGTGGGGCATGAACCTAATACCGTTACTACTATCGCGTCTAAGACTGGATAGACTCGGCTTGTACTCGCTAAACGTACACAATGTTTAAGGGGTTGGACAGGCTAGATGTAGGAAGATTGTTCCCGACGTTGGGGAAGCCCAGAACAAGGGGTCACACAGTTTAAGGACAAAGGGGAAGACTTTTAGGACCGAGATGAGAAAAACATTTTTCACACAGAGAGTGGTGAATCTGTGGAATTCTCTGCCACAGAAGGTAGTTGAGGCCAGTTCATTGGCTATATTTAAGAGGGAGTTAGATGTGGCCCTTGTGGCTAAAGGTATCAGGGGGTATGGAGAGAAGGCAGGTACAGGATACTGAGTTGGATGATCAGCCAATTTCATATTAAATGGCGGTGCAGGCTCGAAGGGTCGAATGGCCTCTACTCCTGCACCTATTTTCTATGTTTCTATGTTTCTATTCCCTTATCGTTTCTACGGTCCCGTTCCCACGTGACCCTTATTGGGTATCATCAATTTCTTTTCCCGATTTCAGATCTCATATTTGATTGTAACTCAGTGGGAGGCGTTTGCCGAACTCGTGAGTGTCTCCCGACAGAAACGTTTTTCCCCCGACGTTGTTTCTGGAGCCACAAGTGTTGCAAATGCAATAAGCATTAAGTGTTCCCTGTGGGATCGCCGAAGACCAGACGGAGGAACTACCTTTAAACTGAAATTGTATCAGCCTTGCGAACCTCACTATCGATAACAGTTCTGAAATGTTTGATCAATAAAATTGATGAACCACGCACCGGCTGATGCCCGAGTTGTGTTTGTTCTTAGAGATAGAAACACTCGCATATTGCAGGGTGGGATCTGGCGCATTAGTATAACACTGGACAAAATAAATCTCTATTAACGATCCCATCTTCTCCAGTCTCTATGTCAGTTAAAACAACGGAATATGCAGATGAGACACCGATCGATTATCTTGCCCTCTGCGGTTCTACACAAAAATGACGGCATTGGATTCTGGGCGGGGAGGTGGGGGGGACTCTTTCGTTAAACCATTTCCCTTAACATAGAAACGTAGAAAATAGATGCAGGAGGAGGCCATTCGGCCCTTCGAGCCAGCACCGCCATTCATTGTGATCATGGCTGATCGTCCCCTATCAATAACACGTGCCTGCCTTCTCCCCGTTTCCCTTGACTCCACGAGCCCCTAGAGCTCTATCTAACTCTCTCTTAAATCCATCCAGTGACTTGGCCTCCACTGCCCTCTGTGGCAGGGAATTCCATAACTCTCTGGGTGAAAACGTTTTTTTTCACCTCACTCTTAAATGACCTCCCCTTTATTCTAAGACTGTGGCCCCTGGTTCTGGACTCGCCCAACATTGGGAACATTTTTCCTGCATCAAGTTTGTCCAGTCCTTTTATAATTTTATATGTTTCTATCAGATCCCCCCTCATCCTAAACTCCAGTGAATACAAGCCTAGCCTTTTCAATTTTTCCTCATATGACAGTGCCGCCATCCCAGGGATCAATCTCGTGAACCTACGCTGCACTGCCTCAATCACAAGGATGTACTTCCTCAAATTAGTAGACCAAAACCGTACACAATACTCCAGATGTGGTCTCACCAGAGCCCTATACAACTGCAGAAGAACCTCTCTACTCCTATACTCAAATCCTCTTGTTATGAAGGCCAACATTCCATTAGCTTTCTTCACTGCCTGCTGTACCTGTACGCCAACTTTCAGTCACCCAGGTCTCGCTGCACCTACCTATAAAACCCTTTAATACTTTTGTTAATTGATATGATAGATCGATCCCCAACCCCCTATTCATTTGTTCTCGTATTTTATTCTATTCCCTCAGTGCCCTAAACACTTCCATTCATTGACTTACTCCAACACATGACTTATTCATTTTCATTTTCCAGACCATTTCTCTCGACATCCAGATTTCGTTACTACCACCTGCCCTGCTCCTTAACCCAACAGGAACAAATATGCAGTTCCTTATATCTACCGTCACTCTGTCAGACATCTTTCCCCAATAGCATCACCGTCTCAATGGTAGGTAAATATCCACCCTACAACTTCAACCAGTTTTACATAGAAACATAGCAAATAGGTGCAGGAGTAGGCCATTCGGCCCTTCCAGCCAGCACCGCCATTCAATATGATCATGGCTGATCATCCAACTCAGTATCCTGTACCTGCCTTCTCTCCATACCCCCTGATCCCTTTAGCCACAAGGGCCACATCTAACTCCCTCTTAAATATAGCCAATGAACTGGCCTCAACTACCTTCTGTGGCAGAGAATTCCACAAATTCACCACTCTCTGTGTGAAAAATGTTTTTCTCATCTCGGTCCTAAAAGACTTCCCCCTTATCCTTAAACTGTGACCCCTTGTTCTGGACTTCCCCAACATCGGGAACAATCTTCCTGCATCTAGCTTGTCCAACCCCTTAAGAATTCTGTAAGTTTCTATAAGATCCCCCCTCAATCTTCTAATTTCTAGCAAGTACAAGCCGAGTCTATCCAGTCTTTCTTCATATGAAAGTCCTGCCATCCCAGGAATCAGTCTGGTGAACCTTCTCTGTACTCCCTCTATGGCAAGAATGTCTTTCCTCAGATTTGGAGACCAAAACTGTATGCAATACTCCAGGTGTGGTCTCACCAAGACCCTGTACAACTGCAGTAGAACCTCCCTGCTCTTATACTCAAATCCTTTTGCTATGAATGCTAACATACCATTCGCTTTCTTCACTGCCTGCTGCACCTGCATGCCTACTTTCAATGACTGGTGTACCATGACACCCAGATCTCGTTGCATCTCCCCTTTTCCTAATCAGCCACCATTCAGATAAAAGTCTACTTTCCTGTTTTTGCCACCAAAGTGGATAACCTCACATTTATCCACATTATACTGCATCTGCCATGCATTTGCCCACTCACCCACCCTATCCAAGTCACCTTGCAGCCTCCTAGCATCCTCCTCACAGCTAACACTGCCCCCCAGCTTCGTGTCATCCGCAAACCTGGAGATGTTGCATTCAATTCCCTCGTCCAAATCATTAATATATATTGTAAATAGCTGGGGTCCCAGCTCTGAGCCTTGCAGTACCCCACTAGTCACTGCCTGCCATTCTGAAAAGTACCCGTTTACTCCTACTCTTTGCTTCCTGTCTGCCAGCCAGTTCTCTATCCACATCAATACTGAACCCCCAATACAGTGTGCTTTAAGTTTGTATACTAATCTCTTATGTGGGACCTTGTCGAAAGCCTTCTGAAAGTCACAGATATAACACATCCACTGGTTCTCCCTTATCCACTCTACTAGTTCCATCCTGCTGTGCTCCACTGTGGCCTGTCTAATGAATTTACTGCCTTCACTTTACATACCAATTTTCAGCTTCTCACCTGCAGCATTCTAGCATTAGACCCACCACTGCCAATCTAATTGAAATCCTTCCGAGTACCATTCGCGATTCCCCCTGCCAACATATCGGTTCCTGCACAGTTTAGATGCACTCCCATCCTTTTGTACACGTCATATCTGCCCCAGAAGTGAGCCCAGTGCACCAACAGATTCTGAATCCTGCCCGCTGCCCCAGCTCATGGTATCCTATCTCCCTGTCCATACCCGTGCTAGCACGTTGCACTGGGAGTAACTGAGAGATGGTCCTTGTTTTTAACTTTTTGCCTACTTATTTGCATTGACTTCGCCTGACCAAGTGCATGTTCCTACTTACGCCATGTGTGTCATGACCGCTGGCTGCTCACCCCCTCTCCGGAGAATGCCGTGCAACCACCCGCCAACATGTTGAACCTTGGCACCAGGGACCCAGCACGCCATGATGGAGTTTCCATTGCAGTCAAGAACTTTCCGAACAAGTCTATTACCACTGTGGCTCTGCCGGATATTCCTCGCCTGCTCGTGGGACAGACCCTTTACTGGCTGTGACTCAAACCATATAACCATATAACATATAACAATTACAGCACGGAAACAGGCCATCTCGGCCCTTCTAGTCCGTGCCGAACACTTATTTTCCCCTAGTCCCATCTACCTGCACTCAGACCATAACCCTCCATTCCATTCCCATCCATATACCTATCCAATTTATTTTTAAATGATAAAACCGAACCTGCCTCCACCACTTCCACTGGAAGCCCATTCCACACAGCTACCACTCTCTGAGTAAAGAAGTTCCCCCTCATGTTACCACTAAACTTCTGTCCCTTAATTCTCAAGTCATGTCCTCTTGTTTGAATCTTCCCTACTCTCAATGGGAAAAGCTTATCCACGTCAACTCTGTCTATCCCTCTCATCATTTTAAAGACCTCCATCAAGTCCCCCCTTAACCTTCTGCGCTCCAAAGAATAAAGACCTAACTTGTTCAACCTTTCTCTGTAACTTAGTTGCTGAAACCCAGGCAACATTCTAGTAAATCTCCTCTGTACTCTCTCTATTTTGTTGACATCCTTCCTATAATTAGGCGACCAAAATTGTACACCATACTCCAGAATTGGCCTCACCAATGTCTTGTACTTGGCTTAGTGCCAGGTAGGATTTGACTGCTGCTGATGCTGGCCTCTGACGCGTCATTCCCTTCAACAGCATACAGAAGGGTGCACCTGTTTTGAAATGGCGTGGCCACAAGTGTCATCTCATTATCGTTGCTCGTGTCCCCCCCCCCCCCCCCCCCCATTCCAGTACATTAGGTGTATGAACGCTATCTATCATCCCATTCTCCCGAACGATTGAAGGTCCATTAACGCCTTCTGTTAAGGGCCTGTCCCATCAGCATGCGCTGCATGCGTCTAGCGTGACCAAACGTGGTGGCTTGAGGCGTACAGCCTCGCGGGGTTGGTCCCACTTCCAACCGCGGAGCCGTCTGGAGTTGTGCGGGGCTGGTCCCGACATCATACTCAGGGCCGGATTTACGTATAAACTAGACAAGCTTAAGTTTAGGGCCTCGAAATCTAGGGGGGCCTACTCACCTCGCTGCCTCACCGACCATCCGCCCACCAGGACCTCCTACTCTTTGCCCGCTGGCCCTGGCCACTCCACCGCCCTCCAGCAGCCCGCAGCCGTCACCTTACCTGCAGCCTGGACTCAGCACCGGGCCTGAAGTTTCCACGCTGCAGATTCCAACTCCCCTGAGTTTGACTGCACTGGGTCCTAGTGCTAGTCCCCCTAACCACAGTGGCTGTTCCACTGGGTCTTCCCCATTCCCCTCAAACCATGTGACCCCCCCCCCCCCAGCTCTTCCCCACCCAAGTCAAGTCAAGTCTAGTCAAGTTTATTTGTCACTCACACATACGAGATGTGCAGTGAAATGAAAGTGGCAATGCTCGCGGACTTTTGTGCAAAAGACAAAGAACCAAACAACCAAACAAACTATAAACACAATCATAACACACATATTCTTTTACATAATAAATAATGGAAGGAAAAACGTTCAGTAGAGTTAGTCCCTGGTGAGATAGGCGTTTACAGTCCGAATGGCCTCTGGGAAGAAACTCCTTCTCAACCTCTCCATTCTCACCGCATGGCAACGGAGGCGTTTGCCTGACCGTAGCAGCTGGAACAGTCCGTTGCAGGGGTGGAAGGGGTCTCTCATGATATTGTTGGCTCTGGAGTTGCACCTCCTGATGTATAGTTCCTGCAGGGGGGCAAGTGAAGTTCCCATAGTGCATTCGGCCGAACGCACTACTCTCTGCAGAGCCTTCTTGTCCTTGGCAGAGCAATTCCCAAACCAGATGGTAATGTTCCCGGACAAGATGCTTTCCACCGCCGCTGCGTAGAAGCACTGGAGGATCCTCGGAGACACTCTGAATTTCCTCAATTGCCTGAGGTGGTAAAGGCGCTGCCTTGCTTTACTCATGAGTGCTGAGGCGTGTGATGCCCATGTCATATCCTCGGAGATGTGGACTCCCAGATATTTAAAACAGTTCACCCTATCCGCAGGATCCCCATTTATCCTCAATGGAGTGTATGTTCTCGGATGATGTGCCCTCCTAAAGTCCATGATCAGCTCCTTCGTTTTTTTGATGTTCAAGAGGAGGCTGTTATCCTGGCACCAGAGTGCTAGACCAGCTACCTCCTCCCGATAGGCCTTCTCGTCGTTGTCTGAGATCAGGCCCACCACCACAGTGTCATCAGCAAACTTAATTATTGAGTTGGAGCTGAACCTAGCCACACAGTCATGTGTGTACAGGGAGTACAATAGGGGGCTGAGGATGCAACCCTGGGGCGATCCTGTGCTCAGGGTGAGGGACTTCGATGTATTCCCTCCCATCTTGACTACCTGGGGCCTGGCGGTGAGAAAGTCCAGGACCCAGGCACATAGGGAGGTGTTGAGCCCCAATTCCATTAGCTTCCCGGCCAGCCTGGTGGGGACTATCGTGTTGAAGGCTGAACTGTAGTCTATGAACAGCATCCTCACGTAGCCCCCCTTCTGGCTGTCCAGATGGGAGGGAGCGGTGTGCAAGACCTGGGAGACCGCATCGTCCGTGGATCTGTTCGGACGGTATGCGAACTGCAACGGGTCCATGTTCCGAGGGAGGAAGGCGCAGATGTGTTTCTTCACCAGCCTCTCAAAGCATTTCATGACTACCGAGGTAAGGGCCACCGGACGGTAGTCATTCAGACAGGCTGGGGAGGCATTTTTTGGTACCGGTACAATGATGGATTTTTTGAAGCAGGCAGGGACCACGGACTTGTCCAGGGAGAGGTTGAATAATGCAGTGAGCACTGGAGCTAGCTGCGTAGCACAGGACTTGAGTACTCGCCCCGAGATGCCATCGGGGCCTGCAGCTTTTCTCGTGTTCACCCGTGTCAGATCCCTCCTCACGTCGTGCTCGGACAACGAGAATGTGTGCACATTCCTCCCTTCAGCTTCGGTAGCCAGCCCGCTGGCGGTATTATCGATAGTCGACAGACCTGGGGTGGTGTTGCCCCTCTCGAAACGAGCGTAAAAGGAGTTCAGGTCATCAGCTAGGGATGACCACACTTCAGTCCTCATACCCCACTCCCCCCTGACCCCCCACCACCCCCCCACCAGACATCGCCTCGGCCTCAGTCCACTCATCTGCCTTCCTCCGGCCCCAACCCCCATCCCTGCCACAGGCCCAACACTCCAACTTCAAACGGCGATCCAGGTAAAGGCATCGCCCGCTCCGCGGTGAATCCAATATGTATTTTAAAACCAACTGTTTAATGACAACATACAGTAGGATCTAAAAGTGTCACACTGTGACTGTCGGGTAGCCATGGTCCTCTAGTCTTGTGGGGGGGGGGGGGGGGGGGGGGGGGGGGATTGGGGGGGCTCACAAGTGAAATAGCTTAGGGCCTCTCTTCATCTAAATCCGGCCCTTATCATACTCACCAATCAGCTGGGCAGGAGGCGGGCCGACTGAATTTGGACGTCACACGGCGTCGGGCGGTTATCGCGCAAGCCCACGCGCTAGTCGTACGCCGTCGAGACGCTGCGTACGGCCTCAATGCGGCTGCGGGCCAACAGGCCGTTGTCGTGCGGACAGTGTCAGTTTTTCGGAGCCCCGCCCGCGCGATGTCGGGCCCAGCCCCGCACAACTCCATACGGCTCCGGCGATCAAAGTGGGACCGGCCCCGCGAGGCCATACGCCTCAAGCGACCACGTTAGGTCGCGCTAGCCGCATGCAGTCACATGCTGGTGGGACAGGCCCTTAAGTGGGCTGCTGTGGACTCGGGTATTCGTGCGTGAATAGCTATGCTGAGACGTTTGGTTGTCTGCTACTCCTGCGGTGTTTGACATTACATAGCTGCCGCTGAACAAGACTTCCAAGCATGCAACACCTCGCATTGATGTACGTTGAACTTCATTAGCCATTCCTCGTCTCACTGGTCACTTTTAGATCATCATGTTCACTATCTACAATTCCACCTATTTTACTTTCACCGGCCTTGCTGAACATATATACATCGATTACGGCCTTTCCCTCGCAGGCTTGTTGTTTAAAATCGCTATAAAAATATGTGACAAAATATCACACCAACAAAATCACACTCAATATTCTTAAACAGCCCGTCTATTCTAATGCACATATATCATCCTTCAGAAACCTCTGCAGTACGTTAACTTCCACAGATGTCAGGCTAACAAGAGGATTTCAGTATAGGAGTAAAGAGGTTCTTCTGCAGTTGTATGGGGCTCTGGTGAGACCACATCTGGAGTATTGTGTACAGTTTTAGTCTCCTAATTTGAGGAAGGACATCCTTGTGATTGAGGCAGCGCAGCATAGGTTCACGAGATTGATCCCTGGGATGGCGGGACTGTCATATGAGGAAAGATTGAAAGGACTAGGCTTGTTCACTAGAATTTAGAAGGGTGAGGGGGGGTCTTATAGAAACATATAAAATTATAAATGGACTGGACAAGCTGGATGCAGGAAAAATGTTCCCAATGTTGGGCGAGTCCAGAACCAGGGGCCACACGCAGTCTTAGAATAAAGGGGAGGTCATTTAAGACTGAGGTGAGAAAAAACGTTTTCACCCAGAGAGTTGTGAATTTATGGAATTCCCTGCCACAGAGGGCAGTGGAGGCCAAATCACTGGATGGGTTTAAGAGAGAGTTAGATAGAGCTCTAGGGGCTGGTGGAGTCAAGGGATATGGGGAGAAGGCAGGCACGGGTTTTTGATTGGGGACGATCAGCCATGATCATATTGAATGGCGGTGCTGGCTCGA
Source organism: Amblyraja radiata (assembly GCF_010909765.2). Classification (NCBI taxonomy): domain Eukaryota; kingdom Metazoa; phylum Chordata; class Chondrichthyes; order Rajiformes; family Rajidae; genus Amblyraja; species Amblyraja radiata. The sequence goes on along the minus strand of NC_046004.1, from coordinate 234,952 downwards.
AGGGACGAATGGCCTCCTCCTGCACCTATTTTCTATGTTTCTATGTAACAGATTTGCATTTCACAGAATTTTGCTTGTAGTCCCTCTTATACAGAGGCGCAATATTAGTTAGCCTCGTGTTATTCGGCACCTCACCCGTGTCTAATGATGAATCATATATCTCAAGATAGGCACAAAAAGCTGGAGTAACTCAGTGGGACGGGCAGCATCTCTGCAGAGAAGGAGTGGGTGACGTTTCGTGTCTAGACTCTTCTTCAGACATATATCTCACACCAGCAATTCCTTTCATCGTTTCTCACAGCAGCGTCAGATATACCTGATTGGTCCTGGAAGATTTTTCGGAACAAGTCGCCCTTGTGATTTCCTCTGTATTCTGCAACGATTCCATTAGTGTTGCTGTGATATAATTCATTTTTCTGCTGCTAAATCCGCAATGGCTTTTGTTGTCCCTGGTTCCACAATCATGCAATCAAAGTCTGCCAGCCTTACTGGAACAAACCAGTGCTGAAATATTGCTAGCTTTCCTTTCCAATGAGAGAAACATAGAAAATAGGTGCAGGAGTAGAGGCCATTCGGCCCTTCAAGCCTGCACCACCATTCAATATGATCATGGCTGATCATCCAACTCAGTATCCTGTACCTGCCTTCTCTCCATGCCCCCTGATCCCTTTAGCCACAAGGGCCACATCTAACTCCCTCTTAAATATAGCCAATGAACTGTGGCCTCAACTACCTTCTGTGGCAGAGAATTCCACAGATTCACCACTCTCGGTGTGAAAAATGTTTTTCTCATCTCGGTCCTAAAAGACTTCCCCCATATCCTTAAACTGTGACCCCTTGTTCTGGACTTCCCCAACATCGGGAACAATCTTCCTGCATCTAGCCTGTCCAACCCCTTAAGAATTTTATAAGTTTCTATAAGATCCCCCCTCAATCTTCTAAATTCTAGCGATACTGAAAACTATATTCTACTCTCCGCATCTTTCCACGTGCTTGTGTTGGAACTGATTGTGTTAAATAAAGTACATATTTATCTGGCTGGATCCCTTTCAGGACGTAACTGGGTATTTCCCACCTTGTCTGGTGGCTGTCAGAGTCTTGACCGTCCTGGATCAGCTTGGTGGGCCTGGTCTCGGGCACAGGTCTTTAATGCTGTTGCCGTGGTGTTGTCAGGGCCCATCGCCTTTGCCGGGTCCAGAGCCATTTGCCGCCATGTGGAATAAATTGACTTGGCTGACCCCACCTCGCCTGGTCCCACCTGCTCCACGACCCCACCTCACCTGGTCCCACCTGCTCCTCGACCCCACCTCACCTGGTCTCACCTGCCCCTTGACCCCATCTCACCTGGTCTCACCTGCCCCTCGACTCCACCCCACCTGTCCACTGACACCATGTCACCTGGTCCCACCTGCTCCTTGACCCAATCTGACCTGATCTCACCTGCCCCTCGACCCCACCCCACCTTCCCACTGACCCCATATCACCTGGTCCCACCTGGTCCTGGATCC
>NC_046004.1:200944-228444 GCF_010909765.2 Amblyraja radiata | reverse complement strand
CAAACTGGAGGACGAGACAGATGTTCGGCAGCTGTGGCAGGGTCTGAATGCAATCACCTCCTACAAGGCAAAACCAGGAGGCAGCTCGAATGCCGGTGTAACATCACTCCCTGACGAGCTCAATGCGTTTTACGCACGCTTTGACAGGGAGAATACTGATGTGCCTTCCCGATCCCCCATTCGTTGTGATGGCATTTCAGTCTCAGTCACAGAGGCCGATGTCAGGAAATCCTTCAGAGGGGTGAACCCCCGAAAAGCACCTGGACCTGATGGTATACCCGGCCGTGTTCTAAAAACCTGTGCGGACCAACTGGCGGGAGTTTTTACGGATATTTTCAACCTCTCACTTCTGAGGTCTGAGGTCCCCACCTGCTTTAAAAGGGCATCAATTATACCGGTGCCCAAGAAGAGTAAGGTGACATGCCTCAATGACTATCGACCAGTGGCACTAACGCCGGTGGTGATGAAGTGCTTTGAGAGGTTGATCATGGAGCAAATCAACTCCTACATCGACAAAAACCTGGACCCACTGCAGTTCGCGTACCGCCACAACAGATCAACGGTGGATGCGATCTCGCTGGCCCTCCACTCCGCACTGGACCACTTGGACAACAAAAACTCATATGTCAGGCTGTTATTCATTGATTACAGCTCGGCATTTAACACAATCATCCCCTCCAAACTGGTTACCAAATTCGCAGAACTGGGTCTCTGCGCATCCCTCTGCAACTGGATCCTCGACTTCCTCGTCCACAGACCACAGTCTGTTCGTATTGGTGGAAATGTGTCAGCCTCAATAACAATCAGCACGGGAGCACCTCAAGGCTGCGTGCTCAGCCCCCTGCTGTACTCACTCTATACCCATGACTGCGTAGCGAACCACAGTGCGAACTCCATCATCAAGTTCGCTGACGACACCACTATTGTGGGGCGTATCACTGATGGGGATGAGTCAGAGTACAGAAGAGAGATCGAGCAACTGTCCATATGGTGCCAGCGCAATAACCTGGCCCTCAACACCAGCAAAACCAAGGAACTGATTGTGGACTTTGGAAGGAGTAGGAGGGGGACCCACAGCCCCATTTATATCAACGGGTCGATGGTTGAAAGGGTCAAGAACTTCAAATTCCTGGGCGTGCACATCTCTGAAGATCTTTCCTGGTCCGAGAACACTAACGCAATTATCAAAAAAGCTCATCAGCGCCTCTACTTCCTGAGAGGATTACGGAGAGTCGGATTGTCAAGGAAGACTCTCTCTAACTTCTACAGGTGCACAGTCGAGAGCATGCTGACCGGTTGCATCGTGGCTTGGTTCGGCAATTTGAGCGCCCTGGAGAGGAAAAGACTACAAAAAGTAGTAAACACTGCCCAGTCCATCATCGGCACTGACCTTCCTTCCATCGAGGGGATTTATCGCAGTCGCTGCCTCAAAAAGGCTGGCAGTATCATCAAAGACCCACACCATCCTGGCCACACACTCATCTCCCTGCTACCTTCAGGTAGAAGGTACAGGAGCCTGAAGACTGCAACAACCAGGTTCAGGAATAGCTACTTCCCCTCAGCCATCAGGCTATTAAACCTGGCTCGGACAAAACTCTGATTATTAGCAACCACTTTCTGTTATTTGCACTACCAGTTTATTTATTCATGTGTGTATATATTTATATCATGGTATATGGACACATTTATCTGTTTTGTAGTAAATGCCTACTATTTTCTGTGTGCTTAAGCAAAGCAAGAATTTCATTGTCCTATACAGGGACACATGACAATAAACTCACTTGAACTTGAACTTGAACACACACACAGACACACAGACACACAGACACACAGACACACGCACACACGCACACACGCACACACGCACACACGCACACACACACACACACACACACACACACACACACACACACACACACACACACACACACACACACACACACAGGTGGAGAGATGCACGGTTGCCCTACCTCCCTCCCACCCCCAGTCTCCCCACTCACCGAGCCGAGGGGTGCCAGGTGCCCGCTCTCTACGCCGGGATGTTCTGTCAGGATGACGGTCGGCAGATCCCGAGCCCAGGGGTTCCAGCGGGAACGGAACGTTGACTCATGCAGTTTGTCCCATCCCAGCCGTAACCCCAGCCCACAACGCCTGGGCTCAAAGGACAACGCGGTTAGTTCACACCCGCTCACACTCACACACACACTCGCACCCCACTACACTCACACTCACACACACACTAATACACCCGCTCACACTCACACACACACTCGCACCCCACTACACTCACAAAGCCCCCCGATTCACACCCCCCACACTCACAACCCATCCCCCACTCACACCCCCCCCAAACTCACACTGACACACACACCCCTGACACTCACTCCCCCACATTCACACACACACATCCCTCACACTCACACACCCCCACCTCACTAGACACCCCCATAACCCACGCCCCAGTCCTAAACACCCCCACATCCCCCTCACCCACCCTCCTACAGCCCCCCAGTCCTAGACCCTTCCAAAGCCCCCCCTCCCAATCATAAATGTGAGTGTGGGGGCCCCCAGGGAGGGGAGGGGTGGTGAGCACCCCTAGGTTGGGGAGGGGGTGAGGGGACACCCAGGGTCGGGGAGGGAGGGTGTGATCCCCCCAGGGGGAAGCGTGATGAGGGCCCCCCAGTCTGGAGAGGGCGAGGGGGTTGGGGACCACCAGAGTGGGCAGGAAGTGGGACCCCAGGGAGGGCAGGTGTGGGGACCCCCAGAATTGGGGAGCAGGGCTGTGGGACCCCATAGTGGGGAGGCAGGAGGGGGGAGACCCCCAGGGTGGGGAGGGGTTTGAGGGATCCCCAAGGTGGGACGAAGGTGGGGTGTGGACGCAATGGTGGGTGAGTGTGCTTCCCCCAGGGTGGGGGTGGAGTGTGGGGACCCCCAAGGTCGGGGAGGGGGAGGTGGGTTTGGTTCCCCCAGGGTGGGGGAGGGGGGGGGGTGTGGGGGCTTCCCCAGGGTGGGGATGGAAAGGGGAGGGGGATTCCCCAGGGTGGGGGAGGGGGAGTGGAAGGGGGTGGGATGGGGAGCCCAGTGTTGACTCACCTGCTGAGGGAGGTTGTGGGGAAGTGGAAGGGGCCAACAGTGATGGTGTCGATGTACTGCAGGGGGATTCGCACCAGCAGGTGACAGGACAGGCCCACAAAGTCGTAGTGAGACACCAGCAGCACTCGTGGGGTCAGCAGCAACAGTCTCTCGCTCTCCCGGTTCCAGTGGTCCACCCTGAGTGGGGCAGGAGACGGGGAGATACTTGACTCACTCAATCCTGCTCACTGGCAACGGGACTTTGTATAGGGAACGTCTGTCCCCACCCTCCCCCCACCCTCCCTCGCTCAGTCTCACCCGCCCTGACCCACAGACTGACCCATGACCCACAGCCTGACCCTGACCCACAGCCTGACCCCATTATCCACATCCTCACCTGTGGGTCAAGGGGTCAGTCAAGCTGTGGGATTCCCTCTCTACCCAGTTCCCCTCTCCCACTATCCGCACCTCCCTCTCCTCTCCCCCACCCTCCCTGTCCCTCGGAAACCTTCTCCTCTCCCGCCCGTCCCCTCCGACATCCCCTTCCCCTGTCCCGACCCCCCTCCTCCCTCGCACCCTCTCCACTGATGTCTCACCGGCTGAAGCCAGGCACTCTTCCCTCTCCCCCTCTCTCAACCCCCCTCTCCCCTCCCCTCTCCCCCACGCCACTCCACTGTGATCAGGGGTCTCTCACTCTGTGAGGAGCCAGGTTCCCTGCACTTTGCCATCCTCCTCCTCCAGTGTTCTCTCAGTCTCGCTGATCGCTGCTTGCAACGCCCCTGGCTGTGGAGACACAGGGAGAGAGAGAGAGAGATGGTTTATGTCGAATGGGGAGAGAGGGGGGAGAGACAGAGACTGTGACCCTCCACTGGAGAGAGAGGGAGAAACTGGATGTGGGAGACAGACACAGCCAGACCGAGGCAGAGACAGACACATAGACAGGGACACAGACACAGACACAGAGAGAGAGGAACACAGAACAAGATAGACACTTAAATTGTGGAAAAATGCTTCTACCCCAACTCTTAAATGTGGATCACATGCATGTCTGAGAAGCCACATCTTGAAGATATGAGACTCGTCTTAGCAGGAAAATCAGAGCAATTTTCAAAGATATGGTCTCCTTTCATTGATTCATTACAAGTATACATAGAAACATAGAAAATACAGTGGCTTGCAAAAGTTTTCATACCCCTTGAACTTTTCCACATTTTGTCACGTTACAACCACAAACGTAAATGTATTTTATTGAGATTTTATGTGATAGACCAACACAAAGTGGTGCATAATTGTGAAGTGGAAGGAAAATGATACATGGTTTTCAAATTTTTTTACAAATAAAAAACTGAAAAGTGTGGCGTGCAAAAGTATTCAGCCCCCCTGAGTCAATACTTTGTAGAACCACCTTTCGCTGCAATTACAGCTGCAAGTCTTTTGGGGTATGTCTCTACCAGCTTTGCACATCTAGAGACTGACATTTTTGCCCATTCTTCTTTGCAAAATAGCTCAAGCTCAGTCAGATTGGATGGAGAGCGTCTGTGAACAGCAATTTTCAAGTCTTGCCAGAGATTCTCAATTGGATTTAGGTCTGGACTTTGACTGGGCCATTCTAACACATGAATATGCTTTGATCTAAACCTTTCCATTGTAGCTCTGGCTGTATGTTTAGGGTCGTTGTCCTGCTGGAAGGTGAACCTCCGCCCCAGTCTCAAGTCTTTTGCAGACTCTAACAGGTTTTCTTCCAAGATTGCCCTGTATTTGGCCCCATCCATCTTCCCATCAACTCTGACCAGCTTCCCTGTCCCTGCTGAAGAAAAGCATCCCCACAGCATGATGCTGCCACCACCATGTTTCACAGTGGGGATGGTGTGTTCAGGGTGATGTGCAGTGTTAGTTTTCCGCCACACATAGCATTTTGCATTTAGGCCAAAAACTTCAATTTTGGTCTCATCTGACCAGAGCACCTTCCTCCACATGTTTGCTCGTCCCCCACATGGCTTGTGGCAAACTGCAAACGGGACTTCTTATGGCTTTTTTTCAACAATGGCTTTCTTCTTGCCACTCTTCCATAAAGGCCCGATTTGTGGAGTGCACGACTAATAGTTGTCCTGTGGACAGATTCTCCCACCTGAGCTGTGGATCTCTGCAGCTCCTCCAGAGTTACCATGGGCCTCTTGGCTGCTTCTCTGATCAATGCTCTCCTTGCCCGGCCTGTCAGTTTAGGTGGACGGCCATGTCTTGGTAGGTTTGCAGTTGTGCCATACTCTTTCCATTTTCGGATGATGGATTGAACAGTGCTCCGTGAGATGTTCAAAGCTTGGGATATTTTTTTATAACCTAACCCTGCTTTAAACTTCTCCACAACTTTATCCCTGACCTGTCTGGTGTGTTCCTTGGGCTTCATGATGCTGTTTGTTCACTAATGTTCTCTAACAAACCTCTGAGGCCTTCACAGAACAGCTGTATTTATACTGAGATTAGATTACACACAAGTGGACTCTATTTACTAATTAGGTGACTTCTGAAGGCAATTGGTTGCACTGGATTTTATTTAGGGGTATCAGAGTAAAGGGGGCTGAATACTTTTGCAAGCCACTGTAGGTGCAGGAGTTGGCCATTTGGCCCTTCGAGCCTGCACCGCCATTCAATATGATCATGGCTGATCATCCAACTCAGTATCCTGTACCTGCCTTCTCTCCATACCCCCTGATCCCTTTAGCCACAAGGGCCACATCTAACTCCATCTTAAATATAGCCAATGAACTGGCCTCAACTACCTTCTGTGGCAGAGAATTCCAGAGATTCACCACTCACTGTGTGAAAAATGTTTTTCTCATCTCGGTCCTAAAAGACTTCCCCCTTATCCTTAAACTGTGAACCCCTGTTCTGGACTTCCCCAACATCGGGAACAATCTTCCTGCATCTAGCCTGTCCAACCCCTTAAGAATTTTGTACGTTTCTATAAGATCCCCCCTCAATCTTCTAAATTCTAGCGAGTACAAGCCGAGTCTATCCAGTCTTTCTACATATGAACGTCCTGACATCCCAAGAATCAGTCTGGTGAACCTTCTCTGCGCTCCCTTTATGGCAACAATGTCTTTCCTCAGATTAGGAGACCAAAACTGTACGCAATACTCCAGGTGTGGTCTCACCAAGACCCTGTACAACTGCAGTAGAACCTCCCTGCTCCTTTACTCAAATCCTTTTGCTATGAATGCTAACATACCATTCGCTTTCTTCACTGCCTGCTGCACCTGCATGCCTACTTTAAATGACTGGTATACCATGACACCCAGGTCGCGTTGCATCTCCCCTTTCCTAATCGGCCACCATTTAGATGTGCAACACAACTTTGGAATTAAACCGATTTACGAACAGGGTGACGGGTCTGGTGAGAAACGAAGCAGGTATATCAATACGTTTTGGTCTTTTATTTATTTATTTTTTATTATTATTTTTCGTTTTGGTCTGCTTATTTTTTTTTTAAGTTCTTACTGACTCTGTGATGACACTCTTTGTTAGTTCAGGAGTTTAATAATAATAATAATGGATGGAATTTATATAGCGCCTTTCTAATACTCAAGGCGCTTTACATCGCATTATTCATTCACTCCTCAGTCACACTCGGTGGTGGTAAGCTACTTCTGTAGCCACAGCTGCCCTGGGGCAGACTGACGGAAGCGTGGCTGCCAATCTGCGCCTACGGCCCCTCCGACCACCACCAATCACTCACACACATTCACACACATTCACACACAGGCAAAGGTGGGTGAAGTGTATTGCCCAAGGACACAATGACAGTATGCACTCCAAGCGGGATTTGAACCGGCTACCTTCCGGTCGCCAGCCGAACACTTAGCCCATTGTGCCATCTGTTTACATATTCACTCTCTTTTTACTTTCTCTCTTTCTTTCTCTTTCTCTTTCTCTATTTCATTTTTGTTAAATTAAAAGGGAAGATGTACAATAATTGTATTTTGTCATAAGCCGCGGTTTATACTAATGTACACTGCAGCTAATAAAAATATGAATTAAACATACACAGTGACAGATAGAGAGAAAGACAGAGGGAGAGACAGAGACACACAGAGTGAATCAGACAGGGAGGGGCACACATTGACAGTTAGAGACCGACACAAAGGCAGAGAGAGAGAGAGAGAGAGAGAGAGAGAGAGTTAAAGACAGAGAGACGAGCGAGGGACACAGAAACAGAGAAACACAGAGGGACACAGTGAGAAACATAGACAATAGGTGCAGGAGGAGGCCATTCGGCCCTTCGAGCCAGCACCGCCATTCATTGTGGTCTTGGCTGATCGTCCCCTATCAATAACCCGTGCCTGCCTTCTCCCCATATCCCTTGACTCCACGAGCCCCTAGAGCTCTATCTAACTCTCTCTTAAATCCATCCAGTGACTTGGCCTCCACTGCCCTGTGTGGCAGGGAATTCCATAAATTCACAACTCTCTGGGTGGAAACGTTTTTTCTCATCTCAGTCCTAAATGACCTCCCCTTTATTCTAAGACTGTGTGGCCCCTGGTTCTGGACTCGCCCAACATTGGGAACATTTTTCGTGCATCTAGCTTGTCCAGTCCTTTTATAATTTTATATGTTTCTATAAAACACACAGACAGAGGGTGAGAGGATTTCCATCCACTGGGGACACAGAGACAGTGACTGTTCACTGGGAGACAGAGGGATAGATGGACCCTCTGTCCTCTCTCTGACCCCAACCATCAGGGTTAGGGACCACTCCCACCTGTCCTTCCCTCGCTGGCCCCAGGAGGTGATGCCCAGATGCCCAGCAGTATCCCAGACCCATCATAGCAAAAGGATTTGAGTATAAGATTCATAGCAAAAGGATTTGAGTATAGGAGCAGGGAGGTTCTACTGCAGTTGTACAGGGTCTTGGTGAGACCACACCTGGAGTATTGCATACAGTTTTGGTCTCCTAATCTGAGGAAAGACATTCTTGCCATATCTGTGGAATTCTCTGCCACAAAAGGTAGTTGAGGCCAGTTCATTGGCTATATTTAAGAGGGAGTTAGATGTGGCCCTTGTGGCTAAAGGGATCAGGGGGGTATGGAGAGAAGGCAGGTACAGGATACTGAGTTGGATGATCAGCCATGATCATATTGAATGGCGGTGCAGGCTCGAAGGGCCGAATGGCCTCTACTCCTGCACCTATTTTCTATGTTTCTATCTCCCAGCCACCGCGCGGCCCACACTCACCCGCAGAGCGAAGAATTCATCCCGGTGGCTCTGGCCCGGGGGCGGGGGGAGGACAGAGGGGGAGAACTCACCCCGCGGGAGAGGGGGGTACAGTCGGGAGAGGTCGGCAGGGTTTACAGGGTTAACGCCCGGGCCCTGGGTAAAGGTGGCGTCAGGTTCCAGTTGGGTGGAGGGAGCGCTGGGCTCCAGCTGATGCTCCATGGCCGGCTGGGGAACCCCCGGGGTTCCGGGGCGGGATCAGCTCCAGTCCTGGCCGGAGCGAAGCAGCAAACTCCTGGTGTAGGGCAGTCAGGGTCAGGGTCAGGGTGCAGGAGAGGCCGGGGTCTGCAGGGCCAGATCTCCACAACACAACAACTCAGGGCGACTCCACCGCTGAGATGAACCAGGAAACTGGTGACAGGCGGCGGCCTCGATCTCAACAGCTAAACCACAGGAAATGTAGAAAAACTGGTTCCAGTTGCCAGGAAACAGGTGGACACAAGCGGGGAATAACCCAGAGCAGAATAACAGAGACTAAATGTGTTACTGATACAACAGTGTTACAGTGTGGGGTGTATCAGTGTTACAGTGTGGGGTGTATCAGTGTTACAGTGTGGGGTGTATCAGTGTTACAGTGTGGGGTGTATCAGTGTTACAGTGTGGGGTGTATCAGTGTTACAGTGTGGGCTGTATCAGTGTTACAGTGTGGGGTGTATCAGTGTTACAGTGTGGGGTTGTATCAGTGTTACAGTGGGTGTATCAGTGTTACAGTGTGGGGTGTATCAGTGTTACAGTGTGGGGTGTATCAGTGTTACAGTGTGGGGTGTATCGGTGTTACAGTGTGGGGTGTATCAGTGTTACAGTGTGAGGTGTATCACAGGACTTTCATGTGAAGAAAGACTGGATAGACTCGGCTTGTACTCGCTACAATTTAGAAGATTGAGGGGAATCTTATAGAAACTTACAAAATTCTTAAGGGGTTGGACAGGCTAGATGCAGGAAGATTGTTCCCGATGTTGGGGAAGCCCAGAACAAGGGGTCACAGTTTAAGGATAAGGGGGAAGTCTTTTAGGACCGAGATGAGAAAAACATTTTTCACACAGAGTGGTGAATCTGTGGAATTCTCTGCCACAGAAGGTAGTTGAGGCCAGTTCATTGGCTATATTTAAGAGGGAGTTAGATGTGGCCCTTGTGGCTAAAGGGATCAGGGGGTATGGAGAGAAGGCAGGTACAGGATACTGAGTTGGATGATCAGCCATGATCATATTGAACGGCGGTGCAGGCTCGAAGGGCCGAATGGCCTACTCCTGCACCTATTTTCTATGTTTCTATCAGTGTTACAATGTGGGGTGTGGGGTGGATCCGTGCAACAGTAAGGGGTTGTAGGGTGTAACGGTGTTACCAGAACCTATGAGAGGGGGGTGCAGGGGGTACATCGTACCCAGGCCCGGGGTCCAAAAGGGGGCCCGGGAATTTCCTGAAATCTCAGAAAATGTTTGCGTGTATTTTGTGAAGACTAGCATTCACATGTTGTGTGAGCCGACAGTTTTATATATCGGAATTCGTAGAAATTGTGATCCATGATGTCGCGGGGAATTTTAACTGGCGGGTGTGTGGTCGGGGTGAGCTGATTAAAAGAGGGGGAAGGGGAAGACCCATCACTACTGATGCATCTACCCTCTAGGGAGGGGGATCACTCGGACCCAGCAGTCATCACGACCGGGATCTCTGGTGAGGTGGCGGCTCTGGCCGGTGGAGAGGCGAGGGAGGGAGGGTCGGCGGGCGGTCCGTGGGGGGCTGGAGTAGGGATACGGGCAGCAGCATCAGTGGCTTTCTGAAGACAATGAAGGTTATTGACAGTGGTCCTTCCCGGGGAGGTGGTGGGAGTCAACGACAGCGGGCGGCAGTTTCGGTGGTCCGCGCCTGGGTAGGCGGTGAGGGTGAGGGTGAGGGTCGGGGAGGGCTGGATGTTGTTGCTGCTCCTCGTGGTGGTCGGGCAGGCGGCACCGCTGTCCAGCCGTGAAATTCCGGGCGGTCAAGTCGAGGAGTGTCGGTGGAGGGACCGGTCTCGAGTGTGTGTGTGAGAGTGACTGGGGTGGTAGAGTGGATGTGTGTGAGTGGATGGGTGTGTATAGGTGTGGGTGAGTGAGTGTGTGTGAGTGGTTGGGCGTGAATGGGTATGTGTGTGTGGGTGCGTGAGTGTGTGGGTGTGTATAGGTGTGAGTGAATGAGTGGGTGTGTATAGGCGTGAGTGAATGAGTGTGTGGGAGTGAGTGTGTATAGATGAGTGAGTGTGTGGGTGAGTGAATGAGTGCGTGGCAGTGGGTGTGCATAGGTGTGGGTGAGTGAATGAGTGTGTGGGTGTGTATAGGTGTGGGTGAGTGTGTGGGTGTGTAGGTGTGGGTGGGTGAGTGAGTGTGTGGGTGTGTATAGGTGTGGTGAGTGTGTGGGGGTGTGTGTGTGTGGGTGTGTATAGGTGTGAGTGGGTGGGTGAGTGTGTATAGGTGTGTGTGGGTGGGTGAGTGTGTGGGTGTGTATAGGTGTGGGTGTGGGTGAGTGTGTGTGTGTGTATAGGTGTGGGTGAGTGTGTGGGTGTGTATAGGTGCGAGTGTGTGGGTGTGTATAGGTGTGGGTGAGTGTGTGGGTGTGTATAGGTGTGGGTGAGTGTGTGGGTGTGTATAGGTGTGGGTGAGGGTGAGTGTGTGGGTGTGTATAGGTGTGTATAGGTGTGTGTGGGTGGGTGGGTGTGTATAGGTGTGGGTGTGTATAGGTGTGGGTGAGTATAGGTGTGGGTGGGTGAGTGAGTGGGTGTGGGTTCTGGGAATTGTCTACTTTTCTGGGATTTTACTTTGTTGGAATGTAACATTGAACAACTAAGTACACGCACATGGCAAGGGGAGGGGCCACGAGGAGTCATGTGACACCTACAGCGACTCGGATGGCGAAACCGACGGCCGCTGGCTACCCGCACTCCTCCATAATTCGTTCATCTCTGTAACGATAATTCATACGAAAAACGACCTCAGAATAAGCTTGTACACTTACCTGCAGGGTTTTAAACTTACCGCTGGAGCGACGCTCCTCCCAGCCACTCGTGGGCCATGCGTTAGAACGTATTGAAGCGCATGCGGGCTGGCGGGCTCTTCACGTAGTCACTCACGTGACTTCGAAGTAAAATTATAATTCACACACACATATATTTCTCCAGATTTTTATATATACATAAACTTTATTTTGGAAACAAGGCCCAGACAAGGGACTACATTACATAAAAATACATTGTAAACCTCCCCGCAACTTTACCCTGGGGTCCCAGCCATGCCAGGGCCAGACTCCCCACACACTGTGGAAGGAACATAGGCATCGTTTTGCTTTTTTGTGAGGAAGAAAGAAAATGAGAAGATTTTTACGAGCATGTTTCCGTAACCGGCTTCCGTCTCCGCACTAGTTTTCTTTGCTCCGCTATGGGATCTTTGGTGCAGAGACGGAAGCCGGTTACGGAAATGGGCCAAAGATTACCCACGACTCTGCCCATGGCCGTACTAAGCCTTTTGCGTTGAGTGGACTATCTTGCTCACTATAGTATCTTTGGCTCACACCCTCTAGTCCTTGCAACATCCTCATAAATCTTCTCTGAACCCTATCAAGCTTGACAACATATTTCCTTTAACACGGTGCCCAGAACTGAACACAATATTCCGAAGCCTTCTGTAGGTCCTGCCCTTGTTCGACATCACAAAATGCAACACCTCACTACAACATTGCAGGCTCCAGTCTGTGACCCACCAGCGCACACATCACCCACTGTGGCTCCGCTCACGTTTGTAACTCTTCTCCTTTAACTTGACGTTTAATAAAGTCTTTAAACAAACCCGTGGCTAAGTTCTCTCCGAGTCTCTGCCTCATGGTACAAAGATCTCTTTAGGCAGTAGAATCAAAGATCTGTGGATCCTGGTTTTACAAAAGAAAAAAGGCACAAGTGCTGGAGTAACTCAGCGGGTCAGGCAGCATCTGTGGAGAACATGGATAGGTGACGTTTTGGGTCCGAATGCTTCTTGTAGTGAAGGGGGGGGTGAAGCTGGAAGAGAAGAGGGGCAGGACAAAACCCGGAGAGTGATAGGTGAATAAGGGTGAGGGAGGAAGTTGATAGGCAGACGGGTCACAGACAAAGACCAGAAGGTGTCAAACAAGAAGATAGTTTTCACCTCTTCTCTCTTCATATTACAACTTTTGTCTTTTCATGCAGGAACAAGGAACTGCAGAGGCTGGTTGATACAGAAAAGGACACAAAATGCTGGAGTAACTCAGCAGGTCATGCAGCATCTGTGGGGAACATAGATATCCTGACCCGCTGAGTTACTCCAGCACTTTGTGTCTTTTTATGTTTAGTTGATAGTTTATAGTTTTGGAGACACAGCACAGAAACAGGCCATTCGGCCCATCGTGCCCGTGCCGATTACCCTACACAAGTTCTATCCCACACACTAGGGACAATTTGCAATTTTACCAAAACCAATTAACCCACAAACCTGTACGGAGGAGACCGGAGCACCCGGAGAAAACCCACGCGGTCCCGGGGAGAACGTACAAGCCGGAGGTCGGGATGTAACCCGGGTCTCTGGCGCTGTGAGGCAGCAGCTCTACCCGCTGCACCACTGGGCCGTGGTGTGGGCCAGCTGACCGCTGTCCCGGGTACAGGGTGGGAGGGGAGTGTGGATGGGGTTACTTGTTGAAGCGGGTGAGGGCTGAGGGAGGGAGGGAGGGGGTGGAAGCCGCCATCTTCTGCTGCTTCTGCATCTTCACCTTCTGCTCCACGCTCCTCCGCACCACGTCCTGTGGAGAGAGCGGCCCGTTAGATGTTAACCCCTGACCCCCGGGGGAGGGGGCAACACGGTGACCTCCGCCCTCCCCTCACCCTCCCACTCCTTACCCCTCCCCCTTTGCCCCACCCCTCTCCCTCATCCTCCCTCTCTCCCCCTCACCCTCCACCCCCTAATCCCCTCACCCTCCATTCCCCCATCCACTCTCTCGCCCTCTTCCTCCTCATCCCCTCTACCCCCCTCACTCTTCACTCTCTCGCCCTCTCCCGCACTCTCTCTTCCTCCACATCACCTCTCCCACCTCCCTCACCCTCCTCCCCATCTCCCTGTTCCTCACCCACCATCTCCCTCTCTCTCCCTCTCCCTCCTCACCCCCTCTCCCTTCCCCATCTACCACTCTCCTCCTCGTTCCTCTCTCTCCCTCCTCATACCCTCCTTCCCAATCTCCCTCTCTCTCCCTCTTCCTCCCCACCCCCTCTCTACCCCCCTCACTCCCCTTCCCCTCGCTCTCACCCTCCGGTCCCCGCCGGCCACCAGCTTCTTCCTGCGCTCCAGGTTTCCGGTCGAGCTGCGGCCCTTCATCCGCTTCCTGGGCTCGAACCTCTCCGTCTCCGTGGGGTCGTAGCCCTGTGGGGGGGGAAACGGCAATGGGTTCAAGAGCAGTGGGGGTTCGGTGGGGGGGGAGGAGGGGACTAACACGCACCAGGTTCTGCACCCTGTCACGATGCCTCTGCCGCGGGGAGGTGGGTCGGTGGGGGAGAGTAACGGGGTTCGGGGTCAATGAGGGAGACCAGCGTAGGTTCACCAGGTTAATTCCCCGGATGGCGGGACTGTCATATGCTGGGAATATGGAGCGGCAGGGCTTGTACACTCTGGAATTTAGAAGGATGAGAGGGTTTCTCATTGAAACATGTAAGATTATTAAGGGTTTGGACACGCTAGAGGCAGGAAACATGTTCCCGATATTGGGGGAGTCCAGTCCCCTAACACACAGTTTAAGAATGAGGGGTCGGCCATTTAGAACGGAGATGAGGAAACACTTTTTCACCCAGAGAGTTGTGAGTCTGTGGAATTCTCTGCCTCAGAGGGCGGTGGAGGCCGGTTCTCTGGATGCTTTCAAGAGAGAGCTGGATAGGGCTCTTAAAGATAGTGGAGTCAGGGGATATGGGGAGAAGGCAGGAATGGGGTACTGATTGGGGATGGTCAGCCATGATCACATCGAATGGCGGTGCTGGCTCGAAGGGCCGAATGGCCTCTACTCCTGCACCTATAGTCTATTGTCTGCCGCTCACTAGTTGGAGGGGAGAGGGGGGTCGGGGGGGTGGGGTCATCATCGGCGATCACTCAAAACGAGTAGGACTATCCTCTCATGGAGGACGCCTGTGCGTGACTATGTTTAACGTGGGGAGACTGGTGCACAGACAGCCACCCCACGGTCCTTGACAGATCTGGGTCAGGATCCAGTGGCGTGGAGTCCAAGACGACCGGAGACCCTTTTCTGCTGCAGCCTTCACGTTGTGACGTTAGCTCCACTAACGTCAGCCATCGTCCTCGGCCTGTTCCACCGTTGAGGTCTTGGTTGGATTGGCTCTCTGTCAGAGACCTCCCCCTCGACCTTACCGCCATGTGTGGCCCTACCAGGAGCATCGCTCCAGGCGGCATCGCTCTCAGGATGTCAGGTCCACACAAGCTTCTCCACCACGGACAAGGTGACGATCCATGGAGACCCTTCCCCCCCGCCCCAGGACGGTGAACAGTGATGGGGGGCAATCTAACACCATCTCGCGGTGCCCCAGAGAGGGGGGGGTCAGAGGGGGGAGAGGGTCGGGGTTGGGGAAGGGTACAGTGAGAGGGTTCGGTGGAGGGAGGGGGGGGGGGAGGAGTTGGGGAAGGGTACGGTGAGAGGGTTCGGTGGGGGGGGGGGGGGGTCAGACACTCACCAGACGCTCCACCCGGTCGCGGTGTCTCTGCACCATGGAGACGGGGTCGACCTGCCCCAAGCGGTCTGGCTCCAGAGAGATCAGCTCCGGCTGCAGCTGTATCATAAGCAGGGTCAGCGACACTCAGCGACCCCCACACCCCCACTGGGGGACCACGCCCCCCTCCCGCTCCCACACACACTGGGACCCCCCTCTATACATTGCAGTTGTATAGGGCTCTGGTGAGACCACATCTACAGTATTGTGTACAGTTTTGGTCTCCTAATTTGAGGAAGGACATCCTTGTGATTGAGGCAGTGCAGCGTAGGTTCACGAGATTGATCCCTGGGATGGCGGGACTGTCATATGAGGAAAGATTGAAAAGACTAGGCTTGTATTCACTGGAGTTTAGAAGGATGAGGGGGGGGCTCTTATAGAAACATATAAAATGTTCACGAGATTGATCCCTGGGATGGCGGGACTGTCATATGAGGAAAGATTGAAAAGACTAGGCTTGTATTCACTGGAGTTTAGAAGGATGAGGGGGATCTTATAGAAACACATAAAATTATAAAAGGACTGGACAAGCTAGATGCAGGAAAAATGTTCCCAATGTTGGGTGAGTCCAGAACCAGGGGCCACCGTCTTAGAATAAAGGGGAGGTCATTTAAGACTGAGGTGAGAAAAAACCTTTTCACCCAGAGAGTTGTGAATTTGTGGAATTCCCTGCCACAGAGGGCAGTGGAGGCCAAATCACTGGATGGATTTAAGAGAGAGTTAGATAGAGCTCTAGGGGCTAGTGGAGTCAAGGTATAGAGAGAGTATGGAGGAGATTTACTAGAATGTTGCCTGGGTTTCAGCAACTAAGTTACAGAGAAAGGTTGAACAAGTTAGGGCTTTATTCTTTGGAGCGCAGAAGGTTAAGGGGGGACTTGATAGAGGTCTTTAAAATGATGAGAGGGATAGACAGAGTTGACATGGATAAGCTTTTCCCACTGAGAGTAGGGAAGATTCAAACAAGAGGACATGACTTGAGAATTAAGGGACAGACATTTAGGGGTAACATGAGGGGGAACGTCTTTACTCAGTGAGTGGTGGCTGTGTGGAATGAGCTTCCAGTGAAGGTGGTGGAGGCAGGTTCATTTTTATAATTTAAAAATATATTGGATAGTTATATGGACGGGAAAGGAATGGAGGGTTATGGTCTGAGTGCAGGTATATGGGACTAGGGGAGAATACGTGTTCGGCACGGACTAGAAGGGTCGAGATGGCCTGTTTCCGTGCTGTAATTGTTATATGGTTATATGGGGACAAGGCAGGCACGGGTTATTGATACGGGGCGATCAGCCATGATCACAATGAATGGCGGTGCTGGCTCGAAGGGCCGAATGGCCTCCTCCTGCACCAATTTTCTATATTTCTCTGACCCCCCCTCATACAGGGACCCAACCTCACAGGGACCCCCAACCTCACACACAGAGACCACCACACATGGGGAACCCCCACCCTCACAGGAACCCCCCTCCTCCTCCTGCACGAGGCAACCCACCTCCCTCCTACCGCATGGGGACCCCCTCCTCCTTCCCCATATGAGAAACCCCCCCCCCCCCCCACTCCTCCTGTACCGGGGAACCCCCCCCTCCCCTCCGCCCGCATGACGACCACCTCATGCGGGGAAAATCTGCCCCCCCACATCATCCACCCTTGGCACTGTGTACCCTTCCCCCACCCCCACAGGGAGACCCCCCTCATATGGGATCCCCCCTCCCTTACACACAGGGAGCCCCCCCTCATACAGGGACCCCCCTCACACAGGGACCCCACCTGGTGCAGGGAAAAACTGCCCACCCCACACATCATCCACCCTTGGCACTGTGTAACCCCCCTACCCCCCACACCGTCTGTCCCCACTCCTTTCCCCCATCCCCACCTCCCCCCCTCCTCTCCGCTCCCCCCCCTCTCACACCCACCTTCTCCAGCAGGGCCTTCACCTCCCATTCCTGCCGCTGCTTCTTGCTGCGGTACGGGTTACACTCCAGCCCGTCAAAGTTTGCCTCTCCGGCCCCTGTGGGGGACAAGAGCACCGGTCAGTCAGTCACTCCCCAACCCCCCTGCCCCCCCCCTCCCCCCCCCCCCAATCACCAAATCCCCCCTCTGCACAGGACGACAGCAGATAATAGGTCATTGGTCACTGCCCAAGGACCACCCAACTTCAGCCCCCCCCCTCCACCCCCACACCCCACCTCGCCCCCAGGAGCCTGTACATGACAAGAGCACAGGTCACCAGTCACTCCCCCTCTCCCCCAAGGACCGCCCCTTCCCCCCCCCCCCCACCATCCGGCCCCTGCATGACACTTTTTACCGAAGCCAATTAACCTACAAACCTGCCCTGTATATTGTCCCTGGTGTGTGTAGGATAGTGTTGGTGTACGGGGCGATCGCCGGTCGGCACGGGCGTGGTGGGCCGAAGGGCCTGTTTCCGCGCTGCATCTCCAAAGTAACCCCAGGTGGCCATATGGCGAATGCAGCGCCGGAGACCCGGGTTCGATCCCGACTACGGGTGCTGTCTGTATGGAGTTTGTACTTCTCCCCGATTTTCTCCGAAATCTTCAGGTTCCTCCCACACTCCAAATACGTGCAGGTTTGTAAGTTAATTGGCTTGGTGTAAATGTACAAATTGTCCCTGGTGGGGTGTAGGGTAGTGTTAGTGTGCGGGGATCGCTGGACCCGGTGGACCGAAGGGCCTGTTTCTGTGCTGTATCTCTAAACTAAACACGTGGTCACAGGGAGAACGTAC
The DNA here is from genome assembly GCF_010909765.2 of Amblyraja radiata. Taxonomy (NCBI): domain Eukaryota; kingdom Metazoa; phylum Chordata; class Chondrichthyes; order Rajiformes; family Rajidae; genus Amblyraja; species Amblyraja radiata. The sequence goes on along the minus strand of NC_046004.1, from coordinate 210,628 downwards.
AAACTCGGTACCGACAGCGCCCGTGGTCAGGATCGAACCCGGGTCCCTGGCGCTGCGTGTCAGCAACTCTACCGCTGCGCCAAACGTGCCGCCATTGTAGTTCATTCTTCTGGGTTTAATTTGTAAATCAAATTGTATATTGACACCATTAAACAACAAAGGGCGGCACAGTGGTGCAGCGGGTAGAGCTGCTGCCTCGTGCTGTGTCCGCTCCGACCAGCGATCCCCGCACACTAGCACTATCCCGCACAATATCCCATCCCGAGTCTGAAGAAGGGTCTCGACCCAAAACGCCACCCATTCCTTTCAAGAGAGAGCTAGATAGGGCTCTTAATGATAGCGGAGTCAGGGGATATGGGGAGAAGGCAGGAACGGGGTACTAATTGGGGATGATCAGCCATGATCACATTGAATGGCGGTGCTTTTTCTTAGGGCCGGATGGCCTACTCCTGCACCTATTGTCTATTGTCTACAGAGATGCTGCCCGTCCCACTGAGTTACTCCAGCTTTTTGTATCCTACACACTTGGGATACATTTAACATTTTTACCGAAGCCCATTGGAGTCATAGAGTGACACAGTGAGGAAACAGGCCCATCGGCCCAACTTGCCCACCCCGGCCAACAATGTCCCAGCTACACTAGTCCCACCAGCCTGCGCTTGGTCCATATCCCTCCAAACCTGTCCTATCCATGTACCTCTCTAACTGTTTCTTAAACGTTGGGATAGTCCCAGCCTCAACTACCTCCTCCGGCAGCTCGTTCCATACACCCACCACCCTCTGTGTGGAAATGTTACCCCTCAGATTCCTATTAAATCTTTTCCCCTTCACCATGAAACTATGTCCTCTGGTCCTCGATTCCCCTGCTCTAGGCAAGAGTAATCTGGGCATTTAACCCTAAAACCTGCACGTCTTTGGATTGTGGGAGGAAACCGGAGCACCCGGAGAAAACCCACGCAGGTCACGGGGAGAACGTGCAAACTCCGCACAGACAGCACCCGTAGTCGGGAGAGAAGCTGGGAGGCAGCGGCTCTACCCGCTGCGCCGCCCATTCGCCCACTCACCTGGCACCAGCATGCTGGTGAAACCCAGCCCGTGACCCACTCCCAGCACATCCTCGTAGGGGCAAAACTGCAGCCCGTGTACGCCCTGGCGCACAGCGTGGCTCACGTACGGGCTCCGCACCGTCGCGCTGTGCACGTCTTTGTAAACCTGCCGGAGGGAGAGAGGGTGTGAGAGAGGGAGGGAGAGAGAGGGGGAGAGGGAGAGAGAGAGGGTGAGAGAGAGAGGGAGGGAGGAAGGGAGGGGGAGAGAGGGTGAGAGAATGGAGAGGGAGGGAGAGAGGAAGAAAGAGAGAGGGAGTGAGGGAGAGAGGGAGGGAGAGAGAGAGAGAGAGAGAGAGAGAGAGAGGGAGTGAGGGGGAGAAGGTGAGCGGGGAGAGCGAAAGGGAGGGTGAGTGTGACGGTGAGTGAGAGGGAGGAGGTGGGGGAGGGAGGGAGAGAGAGTGAGGGAGAGAGGGTGAGCGAGGGAGAGAGAGGGAGGGAAAGAGGTGGTGAGGGAGAGAGGGGAGGGAGGGAGGGAGTGAGAGAGAGAGAGAGAGAGGGAGAGTGAGGGAGGGAGAGAAAGGGAGGGAGACACACACACAGACAGAGAGACAGACAGAGACTAGCAGTCAGGAGAGGTGGAGGGAGGAGTGGAGGGCGAGGGGGGTGGGCAAGGCTGGTGGGGTAGAGGAGGGGGAAGGACAGGAGGGGCAAGGATGGGGGGTAGAGGAGGGGGAGTGGGGGATGGGATGGGGGGGGGGGGGGGGGTTTGGAGCAGCTTACCTGCACTGTGTTGCCACAGGCCACCCCCAGCAGGTCCCGCTGGCTGAAGGTGAGGTGTGCACCCCCTGCTGGCAGTAGGTAGGAGTGCAGGGGCCGGTATGTCCGCACGTCAAAGATATTCAGCTTGTGATCCAGGCCCGATGTGGCCATGTACCTGCCCCACAGAGAGAGCGAGAGGGGGATCAGTGAGGCAGAGGGAGGGGGGAAATCAGAGAGCGAGGTGTGGTAGTGAGAGGGAGGAGTTGGGGCCACTGAACGATACCACCCACCCCGCTCCTCTCCCCCACACTGTGTCCCGGTCCCCACCCCCCTCTCCACTCCCCTATCCCTACTCCCCCCTCCCCTTCCGGACTCTCCCCTCTCCCTCCCCCCTCGCCTCACTCCCCGCCCAACCCTACCCAGAGAGTAGCAAAGCAATTCTGGTGACCAGTGGAGGCCGATTCACTGGATGTTTTCAAGAGAGTTAGATACACAGTGCCCTCCATAATGTTTGGGACAAAGACCCGTTATTTATTTATTTGCCTCTGTACTCCACAATTTGAGATTTGTAATAGAAAAAAAAAATCACATGTGGTTAAAGTGCACATTGCCAGATTTTAATAAGGGCCATTTTGGTTTCACCATGTAGAAATTACAGCTGTGTTTATACAGAGTCCCCCTCCATTTCAGGGCACCATAATGTTTGGGACACATGGCTTCACAGCGTTTGTAATTGCTCAGGTGTGTTTAAATGCCTCCTTAATGCAGGTATAAGAGAGCTCTCAACACCTAGTCTTTCCTCCAGTCTTTCCGTCACCTTTGGAAACTTTTATTGCTGTTTATCAACATGAGGACCAAAGTTGTGCCAATGAAAGTCAAAGAAGCCATTATGAGACTGAGAAACAAGAATAAAACTGTTGGAGACATCAGCCAAACTTTAGACTTACCAAAATCAACTGTTTGGAACATCATTACGAACAAAGAGAGCACTGGTGAGCTTACTAATCGCAAACGAACTGGCAGGCCAAGGAAGACCTCCACAGCTGATTACAGAAGAATTTTCTCTATAATAAAGAAAAATCCCCAAACATCTGTCCGACAGATCAGAAACACTCTTCAGGAGTCAGGCGTGGATTTGTCAATGACCACTGTCCGCAGAAGACTTCATGAACAGAAATACAGAGGCTACACTGCAAGATGCAAACCACTGGTTAGCCGCAAAAATAGGATGGCCAGGTTACAGTTTGCCAAGAAGTACTTAAAAGAGCAACCACAGTTCTGGAAAAAGGTCTTGTGGACAGATGAGACGAAGATTAACTTATGTCAGAGTGATGGCAAGAGCAAAGTGTGGAGGAGAGAAGGAACTGCCCAAGATCCAAAGCAGGCCACCTCATCTGTGAAACACAGTGGTGGGGGTGTTATGGCCTGGGCATGTATGGCTGCTGAAGGTACTGGCTCACTTATCTTCATTGATGATACAACTGCTGATGGTAGTAGCATAATGAATTCTGAAGTGTATAGACACGTCCTATCTGCTCAATTGGGGTCAAGGAAAGAGCGTTCACGTCGCGGCCCTGTTTCCACCAATCTTTCCACCACCGCGCACAAGAAGCACGAGAAGCGCAAGACAGACACCATTGTATGCAGATGCCGAGAAGTGTGTTCAGCTCTGGCTGAACAACTTCTAATCTTGTGTGTGGACTCGATAAGAAGATCTGCTCAATTTTCAAAGCTAAAAATGGTTAATTCTTGAGTGGCCAAGTCAATCACCCGACCTGAACCCAATTGAGCTAGCCTTTTATAAACTGAAGAGAAAACTGAAGGGAACTAGGCCCCAAAACAAGCATAAGCTAAAGATGGCTGCAATACAGGCCTGGCACAGCATCACCAGAGAAGACACCCAGCAACTGGTGATGTCCATGAATCGCAGACTTCAAGCAGTCATTTCATGCAAAGGATATGCAACAAAATACTAAACATGACTACTTTCATTTACATGACATTGCTGTGTCCCAAACATTATGGTGCCCTGAAATGGGGAGACTTTGTATAAACGCTGCTGTAATTTCTACACGGTGAAACCAAAATGTATAAAAATGGCCTTTATTTAAATCTGACAATGTGCACTTTAACCACATGTGATTTTTTTTCTATTACAAATCTCAAATTGTGGAGTACAGAGGCAAATAAATAAATTACAGGTCTTTGTCCCAAACATTATGGAGGGCACTGATTGGGGATGATCAGCCATGATCACATTGAATGGCGGTGCTGGCTCGAAGGGCCAAATGGCCTCCTCCTGCACCTATTGTCTATTATAGCTTGGGGTGAAAGGAATAAAGGGATAGAAACATAGAAAATAGGTGCAGGAGTAGGCCATTCGACCCTTCGACCCTGCACCGCCATTCAATATGATCATGGCTGATCATCCAACTCAGTATCCTGTACCTGCCTTCTCTCCATACCCCCTGATCCCTTTAGCCACAAGGGCCACATCTAACTCCCTCTTAAATATAGCCAATGAACAGTGGCCTCAACTACCTTCTGTGCCAGAGAATTCCACAGATTCACCACTCTCTGTGTGAAAAATGTTTTTCTCATCTCAGTCCTAAAAGATTTCCCCCTTATCCTTAAACTGTGACCCCTTGTTCTGGACATCCCCAACATTGGGAACAATCTTCCTGCATCTAGCCTGTCCAACCCCTTAAGAATTTTGTACGTTTCTATAAGATCCCCCCTCAATCTTCTAAATTCTAGCGAGTACAAGCCTAGTCTATCCAGTCTTTTTTCATATGAAAGTCCTGACATCCCAGGGTATGTGGAGAAAGCAGGAATGGGATACTGATTTTAGACAATCAGCCAAGATGATATCTCGTCCGCCCCTACCCCCCCCCCCCCCCCCCCCCCCCCACTCACAAGCCACTCTTGTCCACTGCGACAGCCCGGACCCCTCCTTTGTGACAAAGCATCTTCACCAGCGGCTCCTTCACATTGGGACTCCACAGCGTCACCGTACCTGGGCAAGGAGGTGGGGGGGGGGGGGGGGAGAGGGGGGTTAACTGTGAGTTGGGGGGGGGGGGGGGGGGGGGGGGGGAGTCAACATGGTGGCGCAGCAATCGAGTTGCTGCTTCACAGAGACCCGGGATCGCTCCCGACCACGGGTGCTGTCTGTACGGAGTTTGCACGTTCCCTCCCGCACTCCAAAGCCGTGCAGGTGTGAAGGTTAGTTGGTTTGGTGTCAATGTAACAATTGTCCCTAGCGTGTGTAGGGTAGCGTTAATGTGCGGGGATCGCTGGTCGGCGCGGACTCGGTGGGCCGAAGGGCCTGTTTCCGCGCTGTATCTCTAAATGGAACTCTGAAGGGTCTCAGCCCGAAACGTCACCTATTCCTTCGCTCCATAGATGCTGCCTCACCCGCTGAGTTTCCCCAGCATTTTTGTCTATCTTAAACTAAATGCCGCGAGGTGGCAACATCGTGAGGGGTGGGCAGCGGATGGGGGGGCAGGGGAGGGGGGAAGCGGAGAGGAGGGGGGGCAGTCTGGGGTCACATGGGAGCGGGGAGAGTCGAGGGGTCACTGAGTGGAGGGAGGAGAGGAGTGGGCATCATAGAGTGATAGTGTGGAAACAGGCCCTTCGGCCCAACTCGCCCACACAGGACAACATGTCCCAGCTGCTCCAATCACACCTGCGTGCGTTTGGTCCATATCCCTCCACACCTGTCCTGCCCATGTACCTGTCTAAATATTTCTTAAACATTGGGATAGTCCCAGCCTCAACTACCTCCTCTGGCAGCTCGTTCCATACACCCACCACCCTCTGTGTGAAAAATTCACCCCTCAGATTCCTATTAAATCTTTTCCCCTTCACCTTGAACCTATGTCCTCTGGTCCTCGATTCCCCTATTCTGGGCAAGAGACTCCGTGCATCTACCCGATCTATTCCTCTCATGATTTTGCACACCTCTATAAGATCACCCCTCATCGTCCTGCAGTCCATGGTATAGAGACCCAGCCTACTCAACCTCTCCCTATAGCTCACACCCTCTAGTCCTGGCAACATCCTCGTAAATCTTCACTGAACCCTTCCCAGCTTGACAGTATCTTTCCTATAACATAGTGCCTAGAACTGAACACAATATTCTAAATGCGGTCTCACCGACGTCTTATACAACTGCAACATGACCTCCCAACTTCTAGACTCCATATTGGGACTGATGAAGGCCAATGTGCCAAAGCCTTGTTGACCACCTTGTCTACCTGCTACTCGACCTTCAAGGATCCATGCACATGTACTCCTAGATCCCTCTGCTCTACAACACTACCCAGAGGCCTACCATTCACTGTGTAGATCCTGCCCTTGTTCAACGTCCCAAACTGCAACACCTCACACTTCTCTGTATTAAATTCCATCAACCATTCCTCCGCTCACCTGGCCAATCGATCCAGATCCTGCTGCAATCGTTCACAACCATCTTCACTATCTGCAAAACCACTACCTTCTGTAACATCAGCAAACTTTCTAATCTTGCCCTGTGTGTTCTCATCCAAATCATTGATGTAGATGACAAACAGTAACAGGCCCAGCACCGAACCCTGAGGCACACCACTAGTCACAGGCCCCCAGTCTGAGAAGCAACCTTCCACCATCACCCTCTGCTTCCTACCATGGAGCCAATTTTCTATCCATTCAGCTATCTCTCCTTGGATCCCACGCGATCTAACCTTCCAGAGCAGCCTACCATGCAGAACCTTGTCGAACGCCTCACTGAAGTCCATGTACACAACATCTACATGGTCACGTCTACAATACATAATCAGATTTGTGAGACACGACCTCCCTCGTACAAAACCATGCAGACTGTCCCTAATCAGCCCTTGCCCATCCAAATGCCCATACATCCTATCCCTCAGAATACTCTCCAGTAACTTTCCAACTACAGTTCACCGGCCTATAGTTCCCAGCATTTTCCCTGCAGCCCTTCTTGAAAAGAGGCACATTTGCCACCCTCCTGTCTTCCGGCACCTCTGTTGTATTCAAAGAGGGTGGAGGGGTGACATTTGGGGATGAGTGAAGGGAGAGAGGAGAGTGGGGGAGAGTCTGGAGTCAATGAGGGGAGAGAGGAGAGTGGAGGTGAGTCTGGGGTCAATGAGGGGGGAGAGGAGAGTGGGGGGAGTCTGGGGTCAATGAGGGGGGAGAGGAGAGTGGGGGGGAGTCTGGGGTCAACGAGGGGAGAGAGGAGAGTGGGGGGGAGTCTGGGGTCAACGAGGGGAGAGAGGAGAGTGGGGGGGAGTCTGGGGTCAATGAGGGGAGAGAGGAGAGTGGAGGGAGTCTGGGGTCAACGAGGAGAGAGAGGAGAGTGGGGGGGGGAGTCTGGGGTCAATGAGGGGAGAGACGAGAGTGGGGGGGGGGGTCTGGGGTCAATGAGGGGAGAGAGGAGAGTGGGGGGAGTCTGGGGTCAATGAGGGGGAGAGGAGAGTGGGGGGGAGTCTGGGGTCAACGAGGGGAGAGAGGAGGAGTGGGGGGGAGTCTGAGGTCAATGAGGGGAGAGAGGGGGGAGGCTGGGGTCAACGAGGGGAGAGAGGAGAGTGGGGGGAGTCTGGGGTCAACGAGGGGAGAGAGGAGAGTGGGGGGGGGGAGTCTGGAGTCAATGAGGGGAGAGAGGAGAGTGGAGGAGAGTCTGGGGTCAACGAGGGGAGAGAGGAGAGTGGAGGAGAGTCTGGGGTCAATGAGGGGGGAGAGGAGAGTGGGGGGAGTCTGGGGTCAACGAGGGGAGAGAGGAGAGTGGGGGGGAGTCTGGGGTCAACGAGGGGAGAGTGGGGGGGAGTCTGGGGTCAACGAGGGGAGAGAGGAGAGTCTGGGGTCAATGAGGGGGAAGAGGAGAGTGGGGGGGAGTCTGGGGTCAATGAGGGGAGAGGAGAGTGGGGGGGAGTCTGGGGTCAATGAGGGGAGAGAGGAGAGTGGGGGGAGTCTGGGGTCAACGAGGAGAGAGAGGAGAGTGGAGGGAGTCTGGGGTCAATGAGGGGAGAGTGGGGGGAGTCTGGGTCAATGAGGGGGAAGAGGAGAGTGGGGGGAGTCTGGGTCAACGAGGAGAGAGAGGAGAGTGGAGGGAGTCTGGGGTCAATGAGGGGAGAGTGGGGGGAGTCTGGGGTCAATGAGGGGGAAGAGGAGAGTGGGGGGAGTCTGGGGTCAACGAGGGGAGAGAGGAGAGTGGAGGGAGTCTGGGGTCAATGAGGGGATAGTGGGGGGGAGTCTGGGGTCAACGAGGGGAGAGAGGAGAGTGGAGGGAGTCTGGGGTCAATGAGGGGAGAGTGGGGGGAGTCTGGGGTCAATGAGGGGGGAGAGGAGAGTCTGGGGTCAATGAGGGGAGAGAGGAGAATGGGGGGAGTCTGGGGTCAATGAGGGGGGAAGAGGAGAGTGGGGGGGGAAGGCATTTGAGCGGACGCTTGTGGAAGTTACGGGTGGGGGGGTGCGGTGCCCTCGCTGACCACTGCCCAGTACCCACATTCTCCAGCGTGACCATTACCCACACTGTCCAGAGTGACCGGTGCCCACACTGTCCAGAGTGACCAGTGCCCACACTGTCCGGAGTGACCGGTGCCCACTGTCCAGAGTGACCAGTGCCCACACTGTCCAGAGTGACCAGTGCCCACACTGTCCAGAGTGACCAGTGCCCACACTGTCCTGAGTGACCGGTGCCCACTGTCCAGCGTGACCGGTGCCCACACTGTACGCAGTGACCGGTGCCCACCTCCATCTTACCCTGCGGGTGCCCCAGGTGGACGATGCCGTTGTGGGGGTTGTGGGTCATGACATCCAGTCGACCGGCCTTGGTGCAGATGGCGGCCACCTCCTTGCCCACCGAGATGTCCAAGTACTGCAGGAACCCTGGCGCACTCTGCACCAGCACGGGGTGGGGGGGGGGGACAGGATGGGGCACACAGGGGGCATGGAGCACACGGGCAAGACACACGTGGGGAACAGGGCACAGAGGGATGACGGACACAGGGCAAGCATGGGATTACACGCAGCGGGCGTGCACACAGGGGTGGCACGGACAGAGGATTTGTGGGGGGTGGGGAGTGCACAGGGAGGGGGTCACGGACACAGGGACAAGAAGCACATGGGGGGGTTGGGAGAACAAGCGGGGGGGGAAGACACACACATACGCGTACACACACACAACGCAAAAACACGCACAAACACACACAAACATGCACGCACAACGCACAAACACACACAAACACACGCACACACACACACACGGGCAGAGATCCCAAACGCGGAGTTCAGGTGTGGAGAGGAACATGCGTCACACGCAGGGAACACGATGTGGAGAACACGCAGGCAGGCGTATACACACGGAGCACACAGCCCACACACGGGTGGACAACATGCACATGTGGCACAGAACACACACACACACACACGGATGGGGTGGGGGTGGGGAAGAGAGAGTGAGAGAGACACAGAGAGAACGTTAAATCATTCACTGACCAGGAGGGGACGTTACCGTGGGTGAGTGAGTGGGCGAATGGGTGAGTGAGTGAGTGGGTGAGTGAGTGAGTGAGTGAGTGAGTGAGTGAGTGAGTGAGTGGGTGAGTGAGTGAGTGAGTGAGTGAGTGAGTGAGTGAGTGAGTGAGTGAGTGAGTGAGTGAGTGAGTGAGTGAGTGACTTTTGCCTCCATCACAGTGAGGATGTGCCTGGTGAACTCACTGTGGTGGATGTTAATTTGTGTTTATTGTGTGTTTCGTTATTTATTATTGTGTATGACTGCAGGCAACGTAATTTCGTTCAGACTGAAAGGTCTGAATGACAATAAAGGAATCCAATCCAATCCAAGTGAGTGAGTGAGTGGGTGAGTGGGTGAGTGGATGAGTGG
>NC_046004.1:77563-200744 GCF_010909765.2 Amblyraja radiata | reverse complement strand
GGACGAAGCTGGAAAGAGTGAAGAGAAGGTCCCTTCAGCTCAACTTGGCGACGCCGGCCAACATGTCCCAGCTACACTAGTCCCACCTGTCTGCACTTGGTCCATATCCCTCCAAACCTGCCTTATCCATGTACCTGTCTAACTGTTTCTTAAACATTGGGATAGTCCTAGCCTCAACTACCTCCTCTGGCAGCTCGTTCCATACACCCACCACCCGTTGTGTGAAAAAGTTACCCCTCAGATTCCTATTAAATCTTTCCCCTTCATCTTGAACATACAGTATGTTCTCTGTTCCTCGATTCCCCTATTCTGGGCAAGAGACTCTGTGCATCTACCCAATCTATTCCTCTCATGATTTTATACACCTCTATAAGATCACCCCTCATCCTCCTGCACTCCAAGGAATAGAGACACAGCCTACTCAACCTCTCCCTCTAATCCTGGGGATTTAATCATCTCAATGCTCTTCAAGAGCCCATCGCCTACTATTGATGGCAAGCTGCTGAATGTGTGTGGACTATATCTCCCAGCGCTCCTGAAGCTGGAAAGGGTGAAGAGAAGATTTTGTGGTGTAGAGTGATACAGTTTGGAAACAGCCCCTTCAGCCCAACTTGCCCAGATTTGGTCTCAGAATTCATTCAGGTACCTTTAGGAAGGAGATGAGGAGTAGAGTCTTTAATCAGAGGGTGTTGAATCTGTGGAATGCTTTGCCACAAAAGGCTGTGGAGGCCGTCAGTGGATGTATTTAATGGGAGTGGGCTGGGGAATCCGAGTGAGGGGCCGCTCGAGGACGAACGTTCGCTAATTCTTTGTTTCCTTCCCCGTCTGGGACAGGAGCGCCAGTGACGAAGCATCAGATGCGTCCGGGTGAGTGTGAGCTGGGACGTCGTGTGTGTGTGTGTGTGTGTGTGTGTGTGTGTGTGTGTGTGTATGTGACCGGGGTGGGCAATGGACACAAGGTACCGCAATGTCATCCAACGTAGATCAGTACAGCAAGGGAACAGGCCCTTCGTGGGGCTTGAATCGGCCCGTTCGCGGGACCTTTCATCGCCTGGCGCGCCTTAAAATCGGCCGGCGGGGGCTTCAACATCGGCAGCCTCGATCGCCTTGATGCAGCAGTTTGATTTTAAGCTGCACCGGGTGATGAAAGGCCCCGCGAACGGGCCAATTCAGCTCTTAGAAAGCGTCTGATTCCCGCTTGGATCTTTGAAAGACTACAATGTGATAAATAACACTAAAACAAATAAAACTGAAGCAAATAAAGGCAAACAGAAGAACCTACCTTGGAGGGGGAGAGAGAGAGCGATGGGAAAAACATACTAAATAACGTGAGTAACCGTGAATGAGGGATTTACCTGCAAGCCAGCCAGGAAACCCATTCGACCGGATCCCTTAATGACCTAAACCGTTTAAATTCGGTACCCGTTTAAATCGTTCCCATCCACCAATACATCCAAATAGTTCAAATGGAAATTGTAACCGCATCAGACAGCTTTAAGAAATTCTCCGTGAATACCTTCAGTAAGACTTGAAGGTGAAAACACAATTGGTGACACATCGTGTTAATACGATTTTAATAGAGACATTTCCCAAGCGCTTAAAAGTGACTGCCTCTGTCTGGCGGAAAGCGGAGATTTTAATAGATTTTTTTTCACCGAATATCAAAATCCGGATTACAAAACATGGGGGGGGGGGGAATTGTCCCCCACCTCTCAAAACATGGGAGGGACGTGTCCCCCGGGATTTCCGCCCATGCTTACAGTGCTTGCGGCATCAGTGACCCAGTTTTGATCCCGACTATGGGCGCTGTCTGTACAGAGTCAACGTACGTTAACTCTCACTCTGTCTCCTCACTCAGGGACAGCAACTCAGACGAGGAGGACAGACGCAGACGCAGACGCTCGGCCGTGGCACTCAGGGTGGAGAGGTGAGTGGAAGTGACGCGCTGGGTCCGTGCTGTGTGACTGTCACACGAGTGTGAAAGGACATTGGCCACACGGATGTACAGGGTCACACACAGCACAGGGTCACGCATGTGTGTTAGGACTGTACGAAGCTGGAAAGAGTGAAGAGAAGGCCCTTCAGCTCAACTTGGCCACGCCGGCCAACATGTCCCAGCTACACTAGTCCCACCTGTCTGCACTTGGTCCATATCCCTCCAAACCTGCCTTATCCATGTACCTGTCTAACTGTTTCTTAAACGTTGGGATAGTCCTAACCTCAACTACCTCCTCTGGCAGCTCATTCCATACACCCACCACCCGTTGTGTGAAAAAGTTACCCCTCAGATTCCTATTAAAACTTTTCCCCTTCATCTTGAACATACAGTATGTTCTCTGTTCCTCGATTCCCCTATTCTGGGCAAGAGACTGTGCATCTACCCAATCTATTCCTCTCATGATTTTATACACCTCTATAAGATCACCCCTCATCCTCCTGCACTCCAAGGAATAGAGACACAGCCAACTCAACCTCTCCCTCTAATCCTGGGGATTTAATCATCTCAATGCTCTTCAAGAGCCCAACGCCTACTATTGATGGCAAGCTGCTGAATGTGTGTGGACTGTATCTCCCAGCGCTCCTGAAGCTGGAAAGGGTGAAGAGAAGATTTTGTGGTGTAGAGTGATACAGTGTGGAAACAGCCCATTCAGCCCAACTTGCCCAGATTTGGTCTCAGAAATCATTCAGGTACCTTTAGGAAGGAGATGAGGAGTAGAGTCTTTAATCAGAGGGTGTTGAATCTGTGGAATTCTTTGCCACAAAAGGCTGTGGAGGCCGTCAGTGGATGTATTTAATGGGAGTGGGCTGGGGAATCCGAGTGAGGGGCCGCTCGAGGACGAACGTTCGCTAATTCTTTGTTTCCTTCCCCGTCTGGGACAGGAGCGCCAGTGACGAAGCATCAGATGCGTCCGGGTGAGTGTGAGCTGGGACGTCGTGTGTGTGTGTGTGTGTGTGTGTGTGTGTGTGTGTGTGTGACCGGGGTGGGCAATGGACACAAGGTACCGCAGTGTCATCCAACGTAGATCAGTACAGCAAGGGAACAGGCCCTTCGTGGGGCTAGAGTCGGCCCGTTCGCGGGACCTTTCATCGCCTGGCGCGGCTTAAAATCGGCCGGCGGGGGCTTCAACATCGGCAGCCTCGATCGCCTTCATGCAGCAGTTTGATTTTAAGCCGCACCGGGCGATGAAAGGCCCCGCGAACGGGCCAATTCAGCTCTTAGAAAGCGTCTCATTCCCGCTTGGATCTTTGAAAGACTACAATGTGATAAATAACACTAAAACAAATAAAACTGAAGCAAATAAAGGCAAACAGAAGTACCAACCATGGAGGGGGGAGAGAGAGAGGGATGGGAAAAACATACCTAATAACGTGAGTAACCGTGAATGAGGGATTTACCTGCAAGCCAGCCAGGAAACCCTTTCGACCGAATCCCTTAATTACCTAACCCGTTTAAATCCGATACCCGTTTAATTCGTTCCCATCCACCAATACATCCAAATAGTTCAAATGGCAATTGTACCTGCATCAGACAGCTTTAAGAGATTCTCCGTGAATTCCTTCAGTAAGACTTGAAGGTGAAAACACAATTGGTGACATCGTGTTAATACGATGTTAATAGAGACATTTACCAAGGGCTTAAAAGTGACTGCCTCTGTCTGGCGGAAAGCGGAGATTTTAATAGATTTTTTTTCACCGAATTTCAAAATCCAGATTACAAAATATGGGGGGGGGGGAATTGTCCCCCACCTCTCAAAACATGGGAGGGACGTGTCCCCCGAGATTTCCGCCCATGCTTACAGTGCTTGCGGCATCGGTGACCCAGTTTTGATCCCGACTATGGGCGCTGTCTGTACAGAGTTAACGTACGTTAACTCTCACTCTGTCTCCTCACTCAGGGACAGCAACTCAGACGAGGAGGACAGACGCAGACGCAGGCGCTCGGCCGTGGCACTCAGGGTGGAGAGGTGAGTGGAAGTGACGCGCTGGGTCCGTGCTGTGTGACTGTCACACGCGTGTGAAAGGACATTGGCCACACGGATGTACAGGGTCACACACAGCACAGGGTCACGCAAGCGTGTTGGGACTGGACGAAGCTGGAAAGAGTGAAGAGAAGGCCCTTCAGCTCAACTTGGCCACGCCGGCCAACATGTCCCAGCTACACTAGTCCCACCTGTCTGCACTTGGTCCATATCCCTCCAAACCTGCCTTATCCATGTACCTGTTAACTGTTTCTTAAACGTTGGGATAGTCCCAGCCTCAACTACCTCCTCTGGCAGCTCGTTCCATACACCCACCTCCAGTTGTGTGAAAAAGTTACCCCTCAGATTCCTATTAAATCTTTTTCCCTTCATCTTGAACATACAGTATGTTCTCTAGTCCTCGATTCCCCTATTCTGGGCAAGAGACTCTGTGCATCTACCCAATCTATTCCTCTCATGATTTTATACACCTCTATAAGATCACCCCTCATCCTCCTGCTCTCCAAGGAATAGAGACACAGCCTACTCAACCTCTCCCTCTAGTCCTGGGGATTTAATCATCACAATGCTCAACGCCTACTATTGATGGCAAGCTGCTGAATGTGTGTGGACTATATCTCCCAGCGCTCCCGAAGCTGGAAAGGGTGAAGAGAAGATTTTGTGGTGTAGAGTGATACAGTGTGGAAACAGCCTCTTCAGCCCAACTTGCCCAGATTTGTTCTCAGAATTCATTGAGGTACCTTTAGGAAGGAGATGAGGAGTAGAGTCTTTAATCAGAGGGTGTTGAATCTGTGGAATTCTTTGCCACAAAAGGCTGTGGAGGCCGTCAGTGGATGTATTTAATGGGAGTGGGCTGGGGAATCCGAGTGAGGGGCCGCTCGAGGAGGAACGTTCGCTAATTCTTTCTTTCCTTCCCCGTCTGGGACAGGAGCGCCAGTGACGAAGCATCAGATGCGTCCGGGTGAGTGTGAGCTGGGACGTCGTGTGTGTTTGTGTGTGTGTGGAAGTGACGCGCTGGGTCCGTGCTGTGTGACTGTCACACGCGTGTGAAAGGACATTGGCCACACGGATGTACAGGGTCACGCACAGCACAGGGTCACGCAAGCGTGTTGGGACTGGACGAAGCTGGAAAGAGTGAAGAGAAGGCCCTTCAGCTCAACTTGGCCACGCCGGCCAACATGTCCCAGCTACACTAGTCCCACCTGTCTGCACTTGGTCCATATCCCTCCAAACCTGCCTTATCCATGTACCTGTCTAACTGTTTCTTAAACGTTGGGATAGTCCCAGCCTCAACTACCTCCTCTGGCAGCTCGTTCCATACACCCACCACCCGTTGTGTGAAAAAGTTACCCCTCAGATTCCTATTAAATCTTTTCCCCTTCATCTTGAACATACAGTATGTTCTCTGGTCCTCGATTCCCCTATTCTGGGCAAGAGACTCTGTGCATCTACCCAATCTATTCCTCTCATGATTTTATACACCTCTATAAGATCACCCCTCATCCTCCTGCTCTCCAAGGAATAGAGACACAGCCTACTCAACCTCTCCCTCTAGTCCTGGGGATTTAATCATCTCAATGCTCAATGCCTACTATTGATGGCAAGCTGCTGAATGTGTGTGGACTATATCTCCCAGCGCTCCCGAAGCTGGAAAGAGTGAAGAGAAGATTTTGTGGTGTAGAGTGATACAGTGTGGAAACAGCCCCTTCAGCCCAACTTGCCCAGATTTGGTCTCAGAATTCATTCAGGTACCTTTAGGAAGGAGATGAGGAGTAGAGTCTTTAATCAGAGGGTGTTGAATCTGTGGAATTCTTTGCCACAAAAGGTTGTGGAAGCCGTCAGTGGATGTATTTAATGGGAGTGGGCTGGGGAATCCGAGTGAGGGGCCGCTCGAGGACGAACGTTCGCTAATTCTTTCTTTCCTTCCCCGTCTGGGACAGGAGCGCCAGTGACGAAGCATCAGATGCGTCCGGGTGAGTGTGAGCTGGGACGTGGTGTGTGTGTGTGTGTGTGTGTGTGTGTGTGTGTGTGTGTGTGTGTGTGTGTGTGTGTGTGTGTGTGTGACCGGGGTGGGCAATGGACACAAGGTACCGCAGTGTCATCCAACGTAGATCAGTACAGCAAGGGAACAGGCCCTTCGTGGGGCTTGAGTCGGCCCGTTCGCGGGACCTTTCATCGCCTGGCGCGGCTTAAAATCGGCCGGCGGGGGCTTCAACATCGGCAGCCTCGATCGCCTTGATGCAGCAGTTTGATTTTAAGCCGCACCGGGCGATGAAATGCCCCGCGAACGGGCCAATTCAGCTCTTAGAAAGCGTCTGATTCCCGCTTGGATCTTTGAAAGACTACAATGTGATAAATAACACTAAAACAAATAAAACTGAAGCAAATAAAGGCAAACAGAAGAACCAACCATGGAGGGGGGAGAGAGAGAGGGATGGGAAAAACATACCTAATAACGTGAGTAACCGTGAATGAGGGATTTACCTGCAAGCCAGCCAGGAAACCCATTCGACCGAATCCCTTAATTACCTAACCCGTTTAAATCCGATACCCGTTTAAATCGTTCCCATCCACCAATACATCCAAATAGTTCAAATGGCAATTGTACCTGCATCAGACAGCTTTAAGAGATTCTCCGTGAATTCCTTCAGTAAGACTTGAAGGTGAAAACACAATTGGTGACACATCGTGTTAATACGATGTTAATAGGGACATTTACTCAGGGCTTAAAAGTGACTGCCACTGTCTGGCGGAAAGCGGAGATTTTAATAGATTTTTTTTCACCGAATTTCAAAATCCAGATTACAAAATATGGGGGGGGGGGGCGGGAATTGTCCCCCACCTCTCAAAACATGGGAGGGACGTGTCCCCCGAGATTTCCGCCCATGCTTACAGTGCTTGCGGCATCGGTGACCCATTTTGATCCCGACTACGGGCGCTGTCTGTACAGAGTTAACTCACTCTGTCTCCTCACTCAGGGACAGCAATTCAGACGAGGAGGACAGACGCAGACGCAGACGCTCGGCCGTGGCACTCAGGGTGGAGAGGTGAGTGGAAGTGACGCGCTGGGTCCGTGCTGTGTGACTGTCACACGCGTATGAAAGGACATTGGCCACACGGATGTACAGGGTCACACACAGCACAGGGTAACGCAAGCGTGTTGGGACTGGACGAAGCTGGAAAGAGTGAAGAGAAGGCCCTTCAGCTCAACTTGGCCACGCCGGCCAACATGTCCCAGCTACACTAGTCCCACCTGTCTGCACTTGGTCCATATCCCTCCAAACCTGTCTTATCCATGTACCTGTCTGACTGTTTCTTAAACGTTGGGATAGTCCCAGCCTCAACTACCTCCTCTGGCAGCTCGTTCCATACACCCACCTCCAGTTGTGTGAAAAAGTTACCCCTCAGATTCCTATTAAATCTTTTCCCCTTCATCTTGAACATACAGTATGTTCTCTGGTCCTCGATTCCCCTATTCTGGGCAAGAGACTCTGTGCATCTACCCAATCTATGCCTCTCATGATTTTATACACCTCTATAAGATCACCCCTCATCCTCCTGCACTCCAAGGAATAGAGACACAGCCTACTCAACCTCTCCCTCTAGTCCTGGGGATTTAATCATCTCAATGCACTTCAAGAGGCCAACGCCTACTATTGATGGCAAGCTGCTGAATGTGTGTGGACTGTATCTCACAGCGATCCCGAAGCTGGAAAGGGTGAAGAGAAGATTTTGTGGTGTAGAGTGATACAGTGTGGAAACAGCCCCTTCAGCCCAACTTGCCCAGATTTGGTCTCAGAATTCATTCAGGTACCTTTAGGAAGGAGATGAGGAGTAGAGTCTTTAATCAGAGGGTGTTGAATCTGTGGAATTCTTTGCCACAAAATGTTGTGGAGGCCGTCAGTGGATGTATTTAATGGGAGTGGGCTGGGGAATCCGAGTGAGGGGCCGCTCGAGGACGAACGTTCGCTAATTCTTTCTTTCCTTCCCCGTCTGGTACAGGAGCGCCAGTGACGAAGCATCAGATGCGTCCGGGTGAGTGTGAGCTGGGACGTGGTGTGTGTTTGTGTGTGTGTGTGTGTGTGTGGAAGTGACGCGCTGGGTCCGTGCTGTGTGACTGTCACATGCGTGTGAAAGGACATTGGCCACACGGATGTACAGGGTCACACACAGCACAGGGTCACGCAAGCGTGTTGGGACTGGACGAAGCTGGTAAGAGTGAAGAGAAGGCTCTTCAGCTCAACTTGGCCACGCCGGCCAACATGTCCCAGCTACACTAGTCCCACCTGTCTGCACTTGGTCCATATCCCTCCAAACCTGCCTTATCCATGTACCTGTCTAACTGTTTCTTAAACGTTGGGATAGTCCCAGCCTCAACTACCTCCTCTGGCAGCTCGTTCCATACTCCCACCACCCGTTGTGTGAAAAAGTTACCCCTCAGATTCCTATTAAATCTTTTCCCCTTCATCTTGAACATACAGTATGTTCTCTGGTCCTCGATTCCCCTATTCTGGGCAAGAGACTCTGTGCATCTACCCAATCTATTCCTCTCATGATTTTATACACCTCTATAAGATCACCCCTCATCCTCCTGCTCTCCAAGGAATAGAGACACAGCCTACTCAACCTCTCCCTCTAGTCCTGGGGATTTAATCATCTCAATGCTCAACGCCTACTATTGATGGCAAGCTGCTGAATGTGTGTGGACTATATCTCCCAGCGCTCCCGAAGCTGGAAAGAGTGAAGAGAAGATTTTGTGGTGTAGAGTGATACAGTGTGGAAACAGCCCCTTCAGCCCAACTTGCCCAGATTTGGTCTCAGAATTCATTCAGGTACCTTTAGGAAGGAGATGAGGAGTAAAGTCTTTAATCAGAGGGTGTTGAATCTGTGGAATTCTTTGCCACAAAAGGCTGTGGAGGCCGTCAGTGGATGTATTTAATGGGAGTGGGCTGGGGAATCCGAGTGAGGGGCCGTTCGAGGACGAACGTTCGCTAATTCTTTGTTTCCTTCCCCGTCTGGGACAGGAGCGCCAGTGACGAAGCATCAGATGCGTCCGGGTGAGTGTGAGCTGGGACGTTGTGTGTGTGTGTGTGTGTGTGTGTGTGTGTGTGTGTGTGTGTGTGTGTGTGTGTGTGTGTGTGAGCGGGGTAGGCAATGGACACAAGGTACCGCAGTGTCGTCCAACGTAGAGCAGTACAGCACGGGAACAGGCCCTTCAGCCCACCATGTCCACACTGAACACGATGCACGTGATCCATATCCCTCCATTCCCTGCATATCCATGTGCCTATTGGGCCTGTCCCACTTATGCCACTATTTCGGCGACAACCGGCGCCCGTCATAGGTCGCTGAAAATGTTCAACATGTTGAAAATTCAGCGGCGACCAGAAAGATGGGACACTAGAGGAGACGACTCACGACCGTACAGGCGACACGCTGGCGTCATGTCACGGGGTGACACCTGTACGGTCGTGAGTAGTCGCCCAAAGAGGCGTACCTTGTTCTGGTCGCCGCTGGATTTTCAACATGTTGAACATTTTCAGAGATCTGCTGCGACTATGACGGGCAGTCGCCGAAAAAATCGCGTAACATAGAAACATAGAAAGTAGGTGCAGGAGTAGAGGCCATTCGGACCTTCGACCCTGCACCGCCATTCAATATGATCATGGCTGATCATCCAACTCAGTACCTGCCTTCTCTCCATACCCCCTGATCCCTTTAGCCACAAGGGCCACATCTAACTCCCTCTTAAATATAGCCAATGAACTGTGGCCTCAACTACCTTCTGTGGCAGAGAATTACACAGATTCACCACTCTCTGTGTAAAAAATGATTTTCTCATCTCGGTCCTAAAAGACTTCCCTCTTATCCTTAAACTGTGTGTGACCCCTTATTCTGAAGAAGGGTTTCGACCCGAAACGTTGCCTATTTCCTTCGCTCCATCGATGCTGCTGCACCCACTGTGTTTCTCCTGCATTTTTGTCAATCTTAAAGTAAACAAATCCTTGTCAAGGATGCATCCACCCCCCCCGCGGTGCCCAGCGGTCCCGCAAATCCACCAGGGTGCCCGTGGACAGGACGTAGTCCCTCTCTAACACCACCCGGGCGCGCACGTCATCCCGGAAAAGGGGCAGGCAGCCGGCTCGGGAAGAAGCATGCACTCTTGGGACTGGGGGAAGCTGGAACGGGAGCAGAGGATGTTGCCTTAGACTCGAAGACATAGGCTGGGTCTGACACTCCCCACCCCCTCTCCCCCCCCCCCCCCCCCCCCCCCCCTCTGTCTCCCCTCAGGGACAGCAACTCAGACGAGGAGGACAGACGCAGACGCTCAGCCGCGGAGGAGTTGGACTTCATGTGAGTGGGAAAGGGGACGGGGTGAGGTGGGGTGGGGAGAGAAAGGTTGGAAGGGGTCAAAAGGTCATAAATGATAGGAATAGAATTAAGCCATTCGGCCCAACAAGTCTACTCCGCCATTCAATCACGGCTGAGAAATCCATATTCATACCGCTGGGGTGTAAGCTTCCCAAGCGAAATATAAGATGCTGTTCCTCCAATTTGCATTTGGCCTCGCTGACAATGGAGGAGGCCCATGACAGAAAGGTCAGTGTGGGAATGGCCATAAAGTCATGTGATAGGAGGAGAATTAGGCCATTCGGCCCATCAAATCTACCCCACCATTCAATCACGGCTGATCTATCTCTCCCTCCTAAACCCATTCTCCTGCCTTCTCCCCATAACCTCTGACACCCGTACTAATCAAAAATCCATCTATCTCTGCCTTAAACATATCCACTGACTTGTGGCCTCCACCGCCTTCTTTGGCTAAGAATCCCACAGATTCACCACCCTCTGACTAAAGAAATGTATCCTCATCTCCATCCTGAAAGAAGGTCGTTTAAATATGAGGCTACGACCTCTAGTCCTAGACTCTCCCACCAGTGGAAACATCCTCTCCACATCCACTCTATCCAGGCCTTTCACTATTCGGCACTTTTCAATGAGATTCCCCCCATATTCTTCTAAACTCCAGCGAGTGCCGGCCCAGTGCTGACAAACGCTCATCGTAGGTTAATCCACTCGATCCTGGGCTGGAGAAGTTGAGTGACGGGAATACACTAGAATTTAGAAGATTGAGGGGGATCTTATTGAAACTTACAAAATTCTTAAGGGGTTGGACAGGCTAGATGCAGGAAGATTGTTCCCGATGGTGGGGAAGTCCAGAACAAGGGGTCACAGTTTAAGGATAAGGGGGAAGTCTTTTAGGACCGAGATGAGAAAAACATATTTTTGAACACAGAGAGTGGTGAATCTGTGGAATTCTCTGCCACAGAAGGTAGTTGAGGCCACAGTTCATTAAGAGGGAGTTAGATGTGGCCCTTGTGGCTAAAGGGATCAGGCGGTATGGAGAGAAGGCAGGTCCAGGATACTGAGTTGGATGATCAGCCATGATCACAATGAATGGCGGTGCAGGCTTGAAGGGCCGAATGGCCTCTACTCCTGCACCTATTGTCTATGTTTCTAATACAAACGTTCCCTAATTCTTTGTTTCCGTCCCTGTCTGGCGCTGTAGGTCGGGAATTGACACGAAGAGACACCGATCTCCTGGTCGCAGGAGGCCCAATAGGTGAGTGGATGTGGCGCGCTGCGTCCGTGTCCGTGACTCTGTCGCACACGTGTGTGAAGGAGACATCCTCAACACGGATGCACGGGGGCGACAGACAGCACGAGGTCACGCTTGGTTTCAGTTCTGGCTGAAGATGGCTTCTGGGTGTGGAGATGGAGACTGCAGGTGGCGACATGTACCGAGGATATGCACAAAGTGCTGGAGTAACTCAGCGGGACAGGCAGCATCTGTGGAGGAGAAAGGATGGGTGACATTTCATGTCGAGACTAGAGTTGCCAACATTAGCCGAGACATCCCGTATATTGGGGCTAAATTGGTTTGTCCCGTACGGGACCGCCCTTGTCCCGTGTTTGACCGCTACTACTCGGGTCGAGGGGACTGTCGGGTCGGACCCGTCCCAACGTAGTGCAGCCCATGGAGTGCAGCAGCAGCAGCAGCGCCTCGCCCGTGGCCCTGTCGGTCGCTCGGCAGCCCGGCCAGCTGTCAGTCCGACCTTCGAACCACCGACACCACCACCACCCCTCCTTCCCATGGCCAATCATCGGTTCATGAGTTGGATGGGGTGCCAAAACTCCTCAGCTGGCCCGCCGGCTCGGCTTTGTGTGCAGTCCAGCACCCGGGGCCAACTCATCATTCACCCAGCCATGGCCGAGTCGATCAATGAATTGCCGTGGGGAATTTGTCCCGTATTTTGACCTTTTGTCCCTTATTTGGGAGTGAGAAAGTTGGCAACCCTAATCGAGGCCCTTCTTCAGACTGAGAGTCGGGCGAGAGGGAAATGAGAGAGATAGACGGCGATGTACAGAGATACAGAACAAATGAATGCAATTATGTAAAAAAGTAACGATGATAAGGAAATGGTTTGTCCATCGTTGGCTGTGAGCTATTTAATAACAATTATCTGATAGACTATTATCTGAATGGTGACAGATTAGGAAAAGGGGAGATGCAACGAGACTTGGGTGTCATGGTACACCAGTCATTGAAAGTAGGCATGCAGGTGCAGCAGGCAGTGAAGAAAGCGAATGGTATGTTAGCATTCATAGCAAAAGGATTTGAGTATAGGAGCAGGGAGGTTCTACTGCAGTTGTACGGGGTCTTGGTGAGACCACACCTGGAGTATTGCATACAGTTTTGGTCTCCTAATCTGAGGAAAGACATTCTTGCCATAGAGGGAGTACAGAGAAGGTTCACCAGACTGATTCCTGGGATGTCAGGACTTTCATATGAAGAAAGACTGGATACACTCAGCTTGTACTCGCTAGAATTTAGAAGATTGAGGGGGGATCTTATAGAAACTTGCAAAATTCTTAAGGGGTTGGACAGGTTAGATGCAGGAAGATTGTTCCCGATGTTGGGGAAGTCCAGAACAAGGGGTCACAGTTTAAGGATAAGGGGGAAGTCTTTTAGGCCCGATATGAGAAAAACATTTTTCACACAGAGAGTGGTGAATCTGTGGAATTCTCTGCCACAGAAGGTAGTTGAGGCCAATTCATTGGCTATATTTAAGAGGGAGTTAGATGTGGCCCTTGTGGCTAAAGGGTTCAGGGGGTATGGAGAGAAGGCAGGTACAGGATACTGAGTTGGATGATCAGCCATTATCATATTGAATGGCGGTGCAGGCTCGAAGGGCCGAATGGCCTCTACTCCTGCACCTATTTTCTATGTTTCTAGAAGGCAGTGGAGGAATATTGACTCGATGCTTTCAAGAGATAGTTAGATAGGGCTCTTAAAGATGGTGGAGTCAGGAGATATGGGGAGAAAGCAGGAGCTAGCTTGAAGGGCCGAATGGCCTTCTCTTGCACCTTCTTTCTGCGTTTACTCTGAGGAACATGGGGTCTAAGCCGAAGATAGACACAAAATGCTGGAGTAACTCAGCGGGACAAGCAGCATCTCTGGAGAGTCTGAAGAAGGGTCTCGACCCGAAACGTCACACATTCCTTCTCTGCCTGGCCTGCTGAGTTACTCCAGCATCTTGTGTCTATCTTTGACTTAATTCAGCATCTGCAATTCCTTCCTGCACACGAGGTCTAAGCTGTTTTTGTTTGACCTTCCAACAGAGAGATCTGGTTCATCGCGACTGGAAACTACAACTGCCCCATCCCATGAGCCAGGACTCACGGACGGAGAATCACGGCTTCGCTTCACGCTACGCACGCTTTCCCTCGCTGCTAAACATCGTCTGTTGGCTGTCCTCCCCACCCATAGAGCACCAACTCCGTGCAACATCTCCTGCCCGGATATCTCCCAGTGGCTGCGCTGTGATCCAGAACATCGGACCCAGACAGAGGAAGGTGCCTGGCCATGAGAAGAACCAGGCCATCCCTCCCCACCTCCAGTCTGGTGGCACCCCTAGTGACACTATGCAGGAGGAGAGGTCTACCCACCCCAGGGTCAACAAGCATGAGACCAGGAGACCCTGATTACATTCATCCTTGGACATTCCTGACATTTCTCCAAGACTCCCTGCACACTCCTCCCGAACTCCCCCTCCATACCTTGGACATTCTCAATGTTCCTTCTGGCTTCCTTGGACGTTCCTAACATTCTTCCGAGATCCCTTGGACATTCCTAACCTTCCACTAAGATTCCTTTGGAAATTCCCAACCTTCCTCTTAGACTACTTGGACCTCCAAATATTCCTCCTTGATTGCTTGGACATTGCTCCTTGGACATTCCCAACATTCCTCTGAGATCCCTTGGACATTCCCAATATTCCTCTGAGATTCCATGGAAATTCCCGAACCTTCCTCTTAGACTACTTGGACCTTCTGAAGATTCCTCCTAAACCCCTTGGACATTGCTCCTTGGACATTCCCATTTCTCCCAGATTGCTTGGACTTTCCTGACATCATCCCTGGACTCTGTGAAACTTCACCCCTTGGTGCGTGGATGTCAATGGGAACCTGGGCCCAACCCTGCCATCATCTGGGACCTGAGGTCCACTATGGTGCCACCACCCACCACCTCCCCCTGCCTGACCGCACGGGTCCTCCCCGCAGCTCTGGGCAGTGGGCAGATTGTTGAACGGCCCACCACACCTTGTCAGCCAGCGCACAGACTAACCATGCTTGATCCTCTGGGGCGGAAAAGGGCTTTGACTGTTTCAGCCGCTGTTGGCTTCTCAAGACCAGCACGTGACCCACATACTGACCCAACTCTGTTTCCACTGCACAACTTTCAATAAAGCTTATGCTGTTTGCATCAACGATGTCTCTGTATATCTGTCCAGATCTCTGTTAAAAGTCATAACAGTGGGTGGCACGGTGGCGCAGCGGTTGAGTTACTGCCTCACAGCGTCGGAGACCCGGGTTCGATCCTGACTACGGCAGCTTGTCTACACGGAGTTTGTACGTTCGTTCTCCCCGTGACCCGCGTGGGTTTTCTATGAGATCTTCCCTTTTCGTCCCAGGCTCCAAAGACGAACAGGTTTGTAGGTTAGACACAAAATGCTGGAGTAACTCAGCGGGACAGGCAGCATCTCTGGAGAGAAGGGATGGTCAGCAATTCCTGCTCCCGCTGAGTTTCTCCAGCATTTTGTGCCCATCTTCAGTTCAAACCAGCATCTGCAGTTCCTTCCTACACAGTATGTAGGTTAGAAACATAGAAACATAGAAAATAGGTGCAGGAGGAGGCCATTCGGCCCTTCGACCCAGCACCGTCATTCATTATGATCATGTCTGATCGTCCCCTATCAATAACCCGTGCCTGCCTTCTCCCCATATCCCTTGACTCCACTAGCCCCAAGACCTCTATCTAACTCTCTCTTAAATCCATCCAGTGATTTGGCCTCCACTGCCCTCTGTGGCAGGGAATTCCATAAATTCACATCTCTGGGTAAAAACGTTTTTTCTCACCTCAGTCTTAAATGACCTCCCCTTTATTCTAAGACTGTGGTCCCTGGTTCTGGACTCACCCAACATTGGGAACATTTTTCCTACATCTAGCTTGGCCAGTCCTTTTATAATTTTATTTGTTTCTATAAGATACCCCTTCATCCTTCTAAACTCCAGTGAATACAAGCCTAGTCTTTTCAATCTTTCCTCATAGGACAGTCCCGCCATCCCAGGGATCAATCTCGTGAACCTATGCTGCACTGCCCCAATCTCAAGGATGTTCTTCCTCAAATTAGGAAACCAAAACTGTACACAATACTCCAGATGTGGTCTTACCAGAGCCCTATACAACTGCAGAAGAACCTCCTTACTCCTATACTGAAATCCTCTTGTTATGAAGGCCAACATTCCATTAGCTTTCTTCACTGCCTGCTGTACCTGCACGCCAACTTTCAGTGATCGGTGTACAAGGACGCCCAGGTCTCGCTGCACCTCCCCCTTACCTAACCTAACCCCATTGAGATAATAATCTGCCCCCTTGTTTTTGCCGCCAAAGTGGATAACCTCACATTTATCTATATTATTATACTGCATCTGCCACGCATCTGCCCACTCACTCAACCTGTCCAGATGCCAGTAATATCTTCACAATAATGTTTACAGCCATCAAAGATACCTGGGAGTCATTTATAGTCCTTCAATATTAACCGTGCTCAGGCTATGAACCGAAAATGATGATATTTCAGCGCAAAATACATTTTAAACCCTTTTGAAAACTTCACTGACATGTTATCAAGGATATGTCTCCAGTCGGGCGGTAGGGTGGCGTAGCGGTTAGAGCTGCAGCTTCACAGCGCCGGAGACGTGGGTTCGATCCTGATTACGGGTGCTTATCTGTCACGAGTTTGCAAACTCTTCCCGTGACCTGGGTGGATTCTATCCGAGATCTTCGGTTTCGTCCCACACTCCAAAGACGTATATGTGTACAGGTTAATTGGCTTTGTATGGATGTAAAATTGTCCCCTGTGTTGGCTGGATAGTGTCAGTGTGCGCGGATCGCTGGTCGGTGCGGACTCGGTGGGCCGAATGGTCTGATTCCACGCTGTATCTCAAATCTAAAACTGAACTAAACAATGCAGAACATGTATGATCAGTAACATAGAAACATAGGAAATAGGTGCAGGAGGAGGCCATTCGGCCCTTCGAGCCAGCACCGCCATTCATTGTGATCATGGCTGATCGTCCCCTATCAATAACCCGTGCCTGCCTTCTCCCCATATCCCTTGACTCCACTGGCCCCTAGAGCTCTATCTAACTCTCTCTTAAATCCATCCAGTGACTTGGCCTCCACTACCCTCTGTGGCAGGGAATTCCACAAATTCACAACTCTCTGGGTGAAAAAGTTGTTTCTCACCTCAGTCTTAAATGACCTCCCCTTTATTCTAAGACTGTGTGGCCCCTGGTTCTGGACTCGCCCAACATTGGGAACATTTTTCCTGCATCTAGCTTGTCCAGTCCTTTCATAATTTAATATTTTTCTCTAAGATTTGCCCCTCATCCTTCTAAACTCCAGTGAATATAAGCCTAGTCTTTTAAATCTTTCCTCGTATGAGAGTTAGATATAGCTCTAGGGGCTGGTGGAGTCAAGGGATATGGGGAGAAGGCAGGCACGGGTTATTGATACGGGACGATCAGCCATGATCACAATGAATGGCGGTGCTGGCTCGAAGGGCCGAATGGCCTCCTCCAGCACCTATCTTCTATGTTTCTATGACAGTCCCGCCATCCCAGGGATCAATCTCGTGAACCTATGCTGCACTGCCTCAATCACAAGGATGTCCTTCCTCAAATTAGGAGACCAAAACTGTACACAATGCTCCAGGTGTGGTCTCACCAGAACCCTACACAACTGCAGAAGAACCTTTTTACTTCTATGACCTGCTTCCACGCTGGATCTCAAATCTAAACTAAAACTGAACTAAACACTGCAGAACAAATCGAGTCTCAACAGGTGTGATCGGTAATTGTAAAAAATGACACATTGAGAGTTGCAATTGTTTCACGCGAGCCTGTTCCTGAAGTTAAATATACTTTCAATCCGACGAAGGGGTGCAAAATAGTAAGATTAAACGAGAACTTACCAGTTTGAAGTTTGATCTTTATTTCACGATGAGGGAATACGTGAAGAAGGCCGTTCAGCCGCACGTCCGTCAAACTTCAAAGCAGCGGTGTGAAATCACAGATAATAATAGTGGCTGAAGTATGATAGTAATATGAAAGAAGACTAGAACTACCAGATGACCTTAATGAGGGCTGGGAGCGGAGGGCACGTAATCCCTCATCGTAACTCCTCATAAAATAAAGATCAAACTGGTAAATTCTCGTTTAATCTTACTATTTTACTTCGGAGTCACATGAGTGACTACGTGAAGATTTCAAAGCTCTGTGATTTCATGCCGTGAGAAAACAAGTCTACACAACGACAACTGCCTCATTGACAAATGAGGGAAAACATTCATAATGCATACAGTCATGACATAGATTTAAACATGCTGATGCTGTTAAATAAGCAATAACAATAATCACATCTCTCATCCGGATGGAACCTATAACAGAACATAAAATAAATTGAGAAATATCCCTGGTCTGGCAACGGGTTATTATAACATGTTTGAAAATGTTGTTCATTTGGCCACGCTACAGCCGTTAGGATGTGGTCCAGCAGAATGTAATTAACCCTTGCTGCTGCTGTTATAGCAGCCCTGGTGTAGTGAGATGCGGATCAGTATCTACTCCTGCATAACTTAACTCAGTTTTAACACCTGGCAAGATCTGAGCAGATAGGTTCTTATAACGTCTTTTGTAACTAACAATCGTAGTTAGCTCAGAGTCTCAAAAGCTCTTGGTGACCTTGACGTATTGTTGTAAATGTGTGTCCCCACATAACGAAAGGCCCCTGTGTATGTCTTGAATTATCTTGAGACCTGACACCCCTACTGCTCTGCTTAAATTAATTATAGCATAAAATCTTATGCATATATTCGCAGATACACCATCCTCTCCTGTCACAATAATGTAACGAGTGACCTGTTGCGCTAACCAGCGTCAGGAGGATAACTACCTAATGAGGTCCGATCAAAGCTAAGAATGTAGCTGAGAACCCCCTAGTGAAATAGTGTTAACACAATGTCATCTCCCATACTGCATTGTATTTGTCCTGGGAACCTTGTGTAACAGATATCCTTTACTAACTCGATATCCGAGGTGAACCCAACAACTTGGACCTTGTTAGCTGCAGTAAGTCTGATGGAAAGCACCTTGGCACAGTTAATGATCCTATAACTCAATATTGTCAAAGACCATTTAAATGAACTGCAATAGCTCAGGATCTGCACCATTTTAAATGTAACATGAGCATTAAACAAACGCTTCCCATCTGAAACCGCCTTTTGTTACCATTCCAGCACTGTGAATACATACAAAAATAGGCGTGACAACCCAAGCCGTAAGCAGTCTATTGAGAATCTGTAGAACATATATTAGTTTTATCATGCAACGGCTGATCTCTCAAGCCACAGGCTGAACCAGCAAGTTACGTTTAAAATAACCATATAATGTTGCATTATTATTATTCCCGACAAATCGGGGATCAAACTGCATAGGCCAATTCCACAGCTGGAACCTAAAGCGACTCTTGATGACTATTTCAAGACCCGACTCATAAAGCAAATTGGAGGAAGACATAAAAGACCATTCCTCATGCTTGTAGCAAGAATGTATCTTTCGCCACTGTTATGCCACACATTTTTGCAACCTTTAATTAGCATGACAACAATATATCTATATTCGGTGTTGCATTAAATCAGAATTTCATAAATACTGCGTGGTCCAACACACATTCTGTGTTGTCATTGATCTGTACTTAATGATACTCCAGTGGCAAATTCGATTATGTACCTTTTACATGATCTTTTCCCTGATTGCACCCTCGTGCTTATCATATGCCACATCTTAGTGTATCAACATGACGTTGAGCATGCACCTATGCATATTCACTCAATCACTCTTTAACCCATAAATGCACGTAGGGTCTATAGATAGTTGATACTGAAGAGTTAATAACTCATTGCAAATCTCCTGCACCTCCAACTAGAGATGACATTCGCATGTTCCCACCTTAAGCCATAGCATCTTTTTTGTAATATAATGACATATTTATTGATCAACTACTGGAGCAATGTTGAATACTGTTTGTCCATCATAGTGGCTTTATTAGCTTCAGCTGGCAATAGCAAGTTGTATTATCAATGACCTTCATGACCCTTATTGTTTGTCATTAAGCATGCTGTCAGTTCTCCCACTTGCACAGCTGCATCACATCTATTACATTGCCAGTTAGTCTAATGGATAGGAACTCCTTTATAACCACAAGGCTGTTCCAGGTTTCTATTGATTCCAATCTGTTGCCCAGGGCGGAGTCACAGGCCAACTATCCATTTGATAACAACCTAATTTACTGGATAGGAGAGAACAATTCCTCAATTAGCTTGAGACTGAATGGATTTTAGCCAAATACAGCATCAAAATATAATCCAGACAATACATCACAAGCATTTTTGAACTCGGAGTAGTCCTTTGAATGATTTATTGTTATCATACTGTTTAAATTGCCTCATCATACAATGCCTTCAAATATCTCTGATGATCATTGTACATGGAAAAACCCTAGGAAATCAGTTTGATCACTTCTTTGATCAGTTCATAACAGTAGGGGACGCTGCTCTGGCAGCAGCCATGTCATGCAGCTCGTCAGTTTTTCAACCTTTTTTTATTTTTTTAGTATGTTTTAAAGTCCGTATTTAATGTTTCTTTGTGTGTTTTATGTGGGGGGTGGTGTGGGTGAGGGGGAAACCGCTTCGGTCGCCTCCTCCACGGAGAGGCGAGTTTTTCCAGGTCGCCTCCCCCGTGGCCTAACATCAAGGATCGACGCGGCCTTTCCCGGAAACGCGCCCGGGGCTTCAGCGGCGGGCGCAGCGTGGACTCTCGGCGTGGAGCGGGTGAGCCCTCGCTGGAGGGGAGCGCTCCGTTTCGCTGGCCCGGGGCAGCCGGCAGAGCTCCAGCTGGTGCGGCGTCTACAGCCCGGGATCTCACTTTGGGGACTCGGGGGAAGAAGAAGCCATCACTGCCGGCCCGCGGCCGACTTCTACCGCGGGTCCGGCATGGACTTACCATCAACCCTGGAGGGGAGCTTCGACCGCCGGCCCTGCAGTCTACGGTGCTTCTGGCTGCGGCGGGGACTATAAATCTTGACCGCCGGCCTGCGGCCTACAACAACTTAAAGCCGCGGTCTCCGGTGAGGAAGAGCCGATCCTGGACTGACTCTGGACCTGACCACGGGGGGGAAATGGAGGAGGACTGGCCAAATTTTGTGCCTTCCACCACAGTGATGAATGCTGTGGTGGATGTTTGTGTTACAGTTTTATTGTGGTTGTGTGTTCTTTATTATTGTATCGCTGCAGACAACCCAAATTTCCACCAGCCTGGCTGTGTGGCAATAAATTATATCTAATCTAATCTAATCTTTCATAATGAACAGGCCACACCTGCCATCATTTCGAGTCTGCCCTGACGGCAACTCTGGCCCGGTTCCGATAATTTTCACATATCCCAAGACAACTCTTGCCATAATTCTGACCTTGCCTTGAAAGACAATTCCCCATATCTCCGAGCCTGTCTCGAAGGCAACCTGGCTAAAATACTGGACCTGGCTCAACACTCTTCTGGCCAAATTCCAACCTTCTTGGAATACTAGTAATGTCCAGTTACCTGGTTAAAATGCCTCTGAGTAGATGACAATGTCTCAGTTATTTGTGTATTGCCCAACCAATTGTAAATCTTACCAACTTGTTTGTGGTCACTTAGTTGTAGAGTAACTCTGGTCAGCTTAATGCTGTTACCAGCTTCAGTGAACCGCTTCCGGCCGATGAAGCCGTGGGGTGCGTTTTCCCCCTAAACTATGAATCCTTACTCGTCGTTGGCCTAATTGGTCCAACAGTTTATGCTTCGCCCTTCAGGTTTTGCCTGTGGAATAGGTCTTACCTGAATAGAAGATTCGGCAGGTGGCTCTAACGTCCCCTGATAGCGGTGTTCACTGCATTGTGTTGGGATGGCAACCTTGTTGCCAGGAATCGTACCTCCGACATGTACCCTTCATCCCTTGAGGTATGCTCCACGCTATACCCTCAGCCTCGGCATCAGATTACTCTGACCCGGCATGTTCTCCTCTTCCATAAGGGAGACATTAAGCAGCCCTACTACAAGGCGCTGCTGGCACCACCTCTCCAACAGGCCCACCCTTCACGGTCAGAAAATGCCCCAGTAAGCTCACCTCCTCCATGAGGGAGACATCATGCAGCCCTTCTACAGGTGCTGCTGCCATACATTTAAGCAGCCCTATACAAGGCGCTGCTGACACGGCCTAGAGCAATAGGCCGGCACTGCCATAGATTCAGCATCCCCATTATGCAGCCCTGTTACAAGGCGCTGCTGGCAAGGGTTCTCCCATCTGCCCAACACTGCCATATCTCCTGATGCTAGGGTGTATCTATCTTGAGCCTCCTCTCAATAAGGCTCCATCCTGGCAATTCCACATTATTAATCCCCCCCCCCCCCGGAAGGAACCCTCCCGGCACCAGGACTGACCATTTGGGTCGATTCACCCCATATCTTGGGGACCTCTGCGGTCTGGGCACCGCATAGCTGGTGGATTTCCCTCCCCCAGGAATCCCAGCCTCCTTATAGATATATCGGAGGGAAATCCTCCCAACACCCGACATATATTGTCGTAGGGAAAACCCCTCCCGACTCCTGGTCTACTGGAGGTCCCCTGCCCGGGAAACCCCAGTATTCATATTCATCTTGGGGGGAAGCCCACCCGGCATACTGGAAGTCTCCTTCCTCGGGACACCCCCGCATAAATGTTATTGTTGGAGGGGAAACCCCTTCCCGGCACCCGGCCAACTCGAGGTCCCCTCCCTGGGAACCCCAGCGTCTATGTGCCTATCGGAGGGAACCCTCCCGGCACCCGGAGCGCCTGGAAGCCACTGACCCCCGTCAGCGACCGTCTTCCGCGACACCCGACATTCTCCAGCTACCCGCTCTTGGCGGCAAGAACCGGGGTTTCCCCACAGCTGGTTCCCTCGTCGGGCCTCGCGAATCCTTCGGCAGAAAGCCTCTGGAACAAGAGGTTCCTGCAGGGAATAAAACAGGTAAGAAAAATCGCTCCTATCGAATACTGTGCTTTCTATGTGGTCGATTAGGAAAAGGGGAGATGCAACGAGACCTGGGCGTCATGGTACACCAGTCATTGAAAGTAGGCATGCAGGTGCAGCAGGCAGTGAAGAAAGTCAATGTTATGTCAGCATTCATAGCAAAAGTATTTGAGTATAGGAGCAGGGAGGTTCTACTGCAGTTGTACAGGGTCTTGGTGAGACCACACCTGGAGTTTTGCGTACACTTTTGGTCTCCTAATCTGAGGAAAGACATTCTTGTCATAGAGGGAGTACAGAGAAGGTTCACCAGACTGATTCCTGGGATGTCAGGACTTTCATATGAAGAAAGACTGGATAGACTCGGCTTGTACTCGCTAGAATTTAGATGATTGAGGGGGGATCTTATAGAAACTTACAAAATTCTTAAGGGTTTGACAGGCTAGATGCAGGAAGATTGTTCCGGATGTTGGGGAGGTCCAGAGCAAGGGATCACAGTTTAAGCATAAGGGGGAAATCTTTTAGGACCGAGATGAGAAAAACATTTTTCACACAGAGAGTGATGAATCTGTGGAATTCTCTGCCACAGAAGGAAGTTGAGGACAGCTCATTGGCTATATTTAAGAGGGAGTTAGATGTGGCCCTTGTGGCTAAAGGGATCAGGGGGTATGGAGAGAAGGCAGGTACAGGATACTGAGTTGGATGATCAGCCATGATCATTTTGAATGGCGGTGCAGGCTCGAAGGGCCGAATGGCCTCTACTCCTGCACCTATTTTCTATGTTTCTATGTTTCTATGAAAGAATAGGTGATGTTTCGGGCCTAAACCATTCTTCGGATGCGTAACTGACACTCTACTTCAGTCAGATTTTCTGTTCTATGTTGCCAAAGGAGCTGGACTTCATGTGAGTGGGAGAGGGGACGGGGTGAGGTGGGGTGGGGAGAGAAAGGTTGGAAGGGGTCAAAAGGTCATAAGTGATAGGAATAGAATTAAGCCATTCGGCCCAACAAGTCTACTCCGCCATTCAATCACGGCTGAGAAATCCATATTCATACCGCTGGGGTGTAAGCTTCCCAAGCGAAATATAAGATGCTGTTCCTCCAATTTACATTTGGCCTCGCTGACAATGGAGGAGGCCCATGACAGAAAGGTCAGTGTGGGAATGGCCATAAAGTCATGTGATAGGAGGAGAATTAGGCCATTCGGCCCATCAAAACTACCCCACCATTCAATCATGGCTGATCTATCCCTCCCTCCCAACCACATTCTCCTGCCTTCTCTCCATAACCTCTGACACCCGTACTAATCAAAAATCCATCTATCTCTGCCTTAAAAATATCCACTGACTTGTGGCCTCCACAGCCGTCTGTGGCAAAGAATTCCACAGATTCACCACCCACTTCTCATCATCTCCTTCCTGAAAGAAGGTCATTTAAATATGAGGCTACGACCTCTAGTCCTAGACTCTCCCAGCAGTGGAAACATCCTCTCCACATCCACTCTATTCAGGCCTTTCACTATTCGGCACTTTTCAATGAGATTCCCCCCTTATTCTTCTAAACTCCAGCGAGTGCCGGCCCAGTGCTGACAAACGCTCATCGTAGGTTAATCCACTCGATCCTGGGCTGGAGAAGTTGAGTGACGGGAATACACTAGAATTTAGAAGATTGAGGGGGTATATTATTGAAACTTACAAAATTCTTAAGGGGTTGGACAGGCTAGATGCAGGAAGTTTGTTCCCGATGGTGGGGAAGTCCAGAACAAGGGGTCACAGTTTAAGGATAAGGGGGAAGTCTTTTAGGACCGAGATGAGAAAATCATATTTTTTAACACAGAGAGTGGTGAATCTGTGGAATTCTCTGCCACAGAATGTAGTCGAGGCCAGTTCATTGGCTATATTTAAGAGGGAGTTAGATGTGACCCTTGAGGCTAAAGGGATCAGGGGGTATGGAGAGAAGGCAGGCACAGAATACTGAGTTGGATGATCAGCCATGATCATATTGAATGGCGGTGCAGGCTCGAAGGGCCGAATGGCCTCTACTCCTGCACCTATTTTCTATGTTTCTATGTTTCTATGAAAGGTTTCTATGTTTCTATGAAAGGTGATGTTTCGGGCCAAAACCATTCTTCGGATGCATAACTGACACTCTACTTCAGTCAGATTTTCTGTTCTATGTTGCCAAAGGACAAATGGCAATCGTAAAACAATAAAATAAGGTCGAAAGGGTAACAGAACCTTTGCGCATTTGTCTGAAGAACAAATGCGCATTTGTCTTGACCCGAAACGTCACTCATTCCTTCTCTCCAGAGATGCTGCCTGTCCCGCTGAGTTAATCCATCTTTTTGTGTCTTTAAACCAGTAGTTCCTTCCAACACATTTGCTTATCTGTGATGGGTGGAATTGGGCTGAGTTTACTCTGCTGGGACTTTTGGAGGAGCGCAATGTACTGCAGGAGTCGGTAACCTACGGCCCCCGGGCCGAATGCAGCCCGTAACCCGAAACCATCCGGCCCGCAGGCGGATTTTATTTCCCGTAATCATCCGGTCCGTCGAGCGCGGCCGAGAGCCGACCTCTGGCCGTACCGCACGCATCCTGCGCAAAGCCGCCGGCACAGCCGCGCACCTTCTGTGAACACGTTTACGAAAGAACTGCAGATGCTGGAAAAATCGACAGTAGACAAAAATGCTGGAGAAACTCAGCGGGTGAGACATGCAAGAATTGCACGAGGCTGCCTCACCCGCTGAGTTTCTCCAGAGTTTTTGTCTACCTTCTGTGAACACGTGATTTGATGCCTGCCATTCGGGGCGGGATCCATGTGTACACGTGATAGATGTGGCCCCCCATCCGCTCACAGACATGCGTCCCGGCCCCTATGCAGTACATGACTGCCGACCCCCTATTTACTCTATATTTGTTACAAGACCATTTGGAAGAAGGAAAAGTTCTTAAAGTGCCTCTTGCAAAGGCAAATCATAAAAGGAAAATTCTGCACAAGGAGTAGATTAATCTTTGTTGTGCATTCTCCTAGATTGTTCCCAGTGACACGCTAGAGGCAGGAAACATGTTCCCGATGTTGGGGGAGTCCAGAACCAGGGGCCACACCCACTTTAAGAATAAGGAGTAAGTCATTTAGAACGGAGATGAGGAAACACTTTTTCACCCAGAGAGATGTGAGTCTGTGGAATTCAGATGGAGGCCGGTTCTCTGGATACTTTCAAGAGAGAGTTAGATAGGGCTCTTAAATATAGCGGAGTCATGGGATATGGGGAGAAGGCAGGAACGGGGTACTGATTGGGGATGATCAGCCATGATCACATTGAATGGCGGTGCGGGCTGGAAGGGCCGAATGGCCTCTACTCCTGCACCTATTGTCTATTGTCTATTGTAAAGGCCCAGGAACATCCATGATGATCCCGTGATGAAATAGTCAACATCTGGTGAACCGAATGGGATTAGTACACTGAAACTGAAGGGATTATCTGCATCCTTTACGCCTCTGCACTCCATTCCTGTGTTATTGGTTAAACGAGGGAAGTACATACTGTACACCTTGAGCAATACCATGGTGTGATGTCAAAATAACTTAATTAACCTCTTTAGTTTAGAGATGCAGCACAGAAATAGGCCCACTGAGTCCACGCTGACCAGCGATCCCCGCACACTAACACGATCCAACATACAGGGCTCTCGCTTAACTTTCTGTCCCTGTTGCCAGCCGGGCAACCTTGGCAGCTTTTCAGGTTGCCAAATGACAGTGTAGGTGGTCATTTAAGACGGTTTGTATGACGCGTGTGATTATGTGCTCGAACGAAGTGCATAGTTACCTGGTAGACAGAAATGCTGGAGAAACTCAGCGGGTGCAGCAGCATCTATGGAGCGAAGGAAATAGGCAATGTTTCGGGCCAAAACCCTTCTTCAGACCAGTCGGAATTATGGTCAATGAAGCATTCACATATTATTTCGGCTTCAAATAAGTCACAAACGAAACATTTTCCCCAATCAAGACATGATCTATACCACAATGACAGAGAGTGACAGAGAGAGAGAGATAGAGAGGGGGGCCGCTCAGAGTTGCTTCCCAAGCCGGGCAAAATGGGACGGCTGTTCAGTTGCCCGACGGCACTTTAGGTCGCCATTGGCAACCGGGCAACCGCTAATTTCGAGCCCTGATAACAATGAATAAGAATGGAGCGGCTGGGCTTGTACACTCTCGTGTTTAGAAGGATGAGAGGCGATCTGATTGAAACATATAAAATTATTAAGGGTTTGGACACGCTAGAGGCAGGAAACATGTTCCCGATGTGTGTGTTTTAATGCCATCCTTTCTGAGGCTGGGCGACCAGAACTGCACATCATACACCACGTGGCGGTCATGGTGGTGCAGCGGTAGAGTTACTGCCTTACAGCGAATTCAGCGCCGGAGAACCGGGTTTGATCCCGACTATGGATGCTGTCTGTATGGAGTGTGTACGTTCTCCCCGTGACCTGCGTGGGCTTTCTCTGAGAACTTCGGTGTCCTCCTGCACTCCAAAGACGTACAGGTTTGCAGGTTAATTGGCTTGGTAAATGTAAAAATTGTCCCTAGTGGGTGTAGGATTGTGTTTGTGTGCGGGGATCGCTGGTCGGCTCGGACCCAGTTGGCCGAAGGGCCTATTTCTGTGCTGTATCTCTAAACTAAATTAAACAAAACTAAAGCACGTGTGATCTCACAAAAGCCCCTTCACAATTGCATTAGGTCTCCTGACTTCTCTGTTCAATCCCTCTTGTAATGAAGCCCAGAACACAATTGCCCAAGCCCCAATTATTCCTGCCACCTACATGGTCCCCTTCAGTGACTTGCATGCAGACACACCCAGCTCTCTTACAACATCAACAATTACCCAAATTCTTTCCATGCACAAAGATATTCCTCTTTCTCCTTCCGTGTGGATGTTGTGGGACTTCTCCAAACTGGACCATTTTGTTACGG
The DNA here is from genome assembly GCF_010909765.2 of Amblyraja radiata. Taxonomy (NCBI): domain Eukaryota; kingdom Metazoa; phylum Chordata; class Chondrichthyes; order Rajiformes; family Rajidae; genus Amblyraja; species Amblyraja radiata. Next base: position 173,066 of record NC_046004.1, on the reverse strand, counting down.
TCAGGGTTAGGGTAAGCGTTAGGGTTAGGGTAAGGGATAGGGTTAGAGTAAGGGTTAGGGTAACGGTTTGTGTAAGGGTTAGGGTAAGCGTTAGGGTTAGGGTTAGGATAAGGGTTAGAGTAAGGGTTAGGGTAAGCATTAGGTTTAGGGTAAGGGTTAGGGTTAGGGTAAGCGTTTGGGTTAGGGTTAGGGTTAGAGTAAGGGTTAGGGTAAGCGTTAGGTTTAGGGTAAGGGTTAGGGTAAGCATTAGGGTTAGGGTATGGGTTAGATAGGGTTAGGGTTAGAATAAGGGTTAGTGTTTGGGTTAGTTTTAGGGTAAGAGTTAGGGTTAGTGTTAGTGTAAGGGTTAGGGTTCGGGTAAGGGTTAGGGTTAGGGTAAGGGTTCGGGTTAGGGTTAGGGTTAGGGTTAAGGTAAGGGTAAGGATTAGGGTTAGGGTTAGGGTAAGGGTAAGGGTTAGGGTTAGGGTAAGGGTAAGGGTTAGGGTTAGGGTAAGGGTTAGGGTTCGGGTTAGGGTTAGGGTTAGGGTAAGGGTAATGGTTAGGGTTAGGGTTAGGGTTAGGGTAAGGGTTAGGGTTAGGGTTAGGGTAAGGGTAATGGTTAGGGTTAGGGTTAGGGCAAGGGTTAGGGTTCGAGTTAGGGTAAGTGTTAGGGTTACGGTTAGTGTTAGGGTAAGTGTTAGGGTTAGGGTTAGTGTTAGGGTTAGGGTTAGTGTTAGTGTAAGGGTTAGGGTTAGGGTTAGGCTTAGGGTTAGGGTAAGGGTAAGGGTTAGGGTTAGGTTATGATTTATCGGACAGTGGGACAAAATGCCCTCTGGTGTTCAGTGATCTCCCCCTGGATATTGCTATCGACTATCTACTGCCACTTTGGTCTGGCCCACGGTCTCATCATCCTTGTTCAAATCTATTCGCCTTTACACTTGCCCTTCCCTCGACTTGTAGGAATCAGTCAGGATCCACCCTAGGTTTGAGTTTATGCTAGGTTAAGGCCATTGGGCACTTGGGTCTGTAGCGTTTCAATCCATATCCTCTCCGCCCTCTTCCGACACCCTGTTGACCAATTGATGTTTGTTTCTTGGCCCATGATCTGCAGGGACTGGATTTGGTTTAGGGTGAGGGCTGTTGTCAGATTGAGGCCCATCACAAATTGGAGGAACAGCATCTGATATTTCGCTTGGGGCAGCTTACACCCCAACGTTGACATCTCTAACTTCAAGTAACCCTTGCCTTCCCTCTCTCTCCATCCACGAATATGTTCAAATGCCTTGTAAATGTTGTTACAGTATTTGCCTCAACTACCTCCTTTGGTAGCTTGTTCCTGTACACTGTAAAAGTTGCCCCTCGGGTTCCTCCCGTGCGTATAGGAGTAAAGTTGACCGCAGCTATTTACAATATACATTCATGATCTAGATGAAGGGATTCAAAGTAACATGAGCAAATTTACAGATGACACAAAGCTGGGTGGCAGTGTGAACTGCGAGGAGGATGCTATGAGGATGCAGGGTGACTTGGACAGGTTGGGTGAGTGGGCAGATGCACGGCAGATGCAGTTCAATGCGGATACATGTGAGGTTATGCACTTTGGTGTCTAAAACAGAAAGGCAGATTATAATCTAAATGGAGTTTGGAAAAGGGGATCTGGGGGTCCTCGTTCATCAGTCTATGAAAGTAAGCATGCAGGTACTGCAAGAAAGCGAATGGCATGTTGGCTTTCATAACAAGAGGAGTTGAGTATGGTAGCAAAGAGGTCCTTCTGCAGTTGTACTGAGACCACATCTGGAGTATTGTGTGCAGTTTTGGTCTCCTGATTTGAGGAAGGACATCTTTGCTATTGAGGCAGTGCAGCGTAGGTTTGACGAGGTTAATCCCCGGGATGGCGGGACTGTCATATGAGGAAAGATTGGAAAGAGTGGGCTTTCACTGGAGTTTAGAAGGATGAGAGGGTTTCTTATAGAAACATATACAATTATAAAAGGACTGGACAAGCTAGATGCAGGAAAAATGTTCCCAATGACGGGGGAGTCCAGAACCAGATGCCAAAGTCTAAGAATAAAGGGGAGGCCATTTAAAACTGCGATGAGAAAACAAAATTTCACCCAGAGAGTTGTGAATTTGTGGAATTCTCTGCCACAAAAGGCAGTAGAGGCCAATTAACTGGATGAAATTAAAAGAGAGATAGATAGAGCTCTAGGGGATAGCAGAATCAAGGGAAATGGGGAGAAGGCAGGCATGGTTTACTGATCAGCTATGATCACAGTGAATGGCGGTGCTGGCTTGAAGGTTCAAATGGCCTCCTCCTGCACCTATTTTGTATGTTTCTATGTTTCACCTTAAACCTCTGTCATATGGTTCTTGATTCCCCTTCTCTGGGCAAGAGACTCTGTGCGTCTACCCGATCTATTCCTCTCATGATTTTGTACATCTCTGTAAGATCACGCCTCATCCTCCTGCACTCCAAGGAATAAAGTCCTGGCATGCCCAACCTCTCCCTATGGCTCAGGCCCTCGAGTCCTGGCAACATCCTCGTAAATCTTCCATCAACGCTTTCCAGCTTGACAACATCTTTCTTTCCTATTGATGGTCCTTGAGATATAAGTGTTGGTGAGGTCCCGACACGAAACATCACCTATCCATGTTCTCCACAGATGCTGCCTGACCCGCTGAGTTACTCCAACACTCTGTGAAACGTCACTTATCCATGTTCTCCACAGATGCTGCCTGACCTGCTGAGTTACTCCAGCACTCTGTGAAACGTCACCTATCCTTGTTCCCCACATATGCTGCCTGACCCGCTGAGTTACTCCAGCACTCTGTGAAACGTCACCTATCCATGTTCTCCACAGATGCTGCCTGACCCGCTGAGTTACTCCAGCACCCTTGCCCGCCTGTCATGGGGGAGCGGACATTGTTCTTCATTGGGAGTTTCCTAATGGATGAGTGTTTGTACATCAGGCATCTGGTGGCATGGCACAATATCTGAGGTTAGTCATTAAAAATCTTCTGCCGCCATTCCTCACATTCGTTGCATGTCTCACTAAACCACAACCTTGGTCACCTCTCCATATATAGAGGCCGCTGACAAGTGGAGCTCTAGTACGGTTTGTCAACGGACAGGTAAGGTACCTGCAGGTAGCGGCAATGTACCTGTAGTCTCGGGAGTCAAGTGTACAGTGTGTATATCTCTCTGTTTCATTCACTCTATCACCATCTATTTCTATCACTGTCTCTTTCTCCCTCTCCCACTGTCCTCTCTCTCTCTCTCTCTCTCTCTCTCTGTTTCATTCACCCTATCTCCATCTATTTCTATTTCACTGTCTCTTTCTCCCTCTCCCCCCCCCCCCTCTCTCTCTCTCTCTCTCTCTCTCTCTCTCTCTCTCTCTCTCTCTCTCTCTCTCTCTCTCTCTCTCTCTCTCTCTCTCACTGTTTTGTTCTCTCCATCTATTTCTGTGTCACTGTCTACTTTATTTCCCTTTCTCCCACTCTCCCCTCTCTCTCTCTCTCTCTCTCTCTCTCTCACTCTTTCTCTCTGTGTTACGTTCTCTCTATCTCTATTTCTGTGTCACTTTCTACTTTTTCTCTCTCTTTCAATCTCTTTATCTCTATCGATTTCTGTGTCACTCTCTACTCTCCCTCCCTCTCTCTCTCTCTGTTTCATTCTCTCTATCTCTATCGATTTCTGTGTCACTCTCTCTCTCTCCCTGTTTCATTCTCTCTATCTCTATTGATTTCAGTGTCACTCTCTAATGTCTTTCTCCCTCTCCCTCTCTCCTCTCTCATTCTCTCTCTGTGTTTCGTTCACTCTATCTCCATCTATTTCCGCCCCCATCTCTCTTTCTCTTTCACCCGCCCTCCTTTCGCTCCCACTCTTCCTTCACTCTCTCCCCTCTCCCTGTCGATGTCAATGGACAATGGAGGACCCGGTGTGGGGGGGACGAGTAAGGGGGGGGGAACAAAAGGGGACTTGGTGCGGGGATACTTTGTAACTTTGTAAGAGCCCTTTATGAGGGGGGATCTTATAGAAACGTACAAAATTCTTAAGGGGTTGGACAGGCTAGATGCAGGAAGATGGTTCCCAATGTTGGCATTCATAGCAAAAGGATTTGAGTATAAGAGCAGGGAGGTTCTACTGCAGTTGTACAGGGTCTTGGTGAGACCACACCTGGGGTATTGCGTACAGTTTTGGTCTCCAAATCTGAGGAAAGACATTCTTGCCATAGAGGGAGTACAGAGAAGGTTCACCAGGCTGATTCCTAGGATGTCAGGACATTTATATGAAGAAAGACTGGATAGACTCGGCTTGTACTCGCTAGAATTTAGAAGATTGAGGGGGGATCTTATAGAAACGTACAAAATTCTTAAGGGGTTGGACAGGCTAGATGCAGGAAGATTGTTCCCGATGTTTGGGAAGTCCAGAACAAGGGGTCACAGTTTAAGGATAAGGGGGAAGTCTTTCTCAGTCTACCCCACGACAGAAGGGGGAGGAGTGGTACAGTTTGATAGCCACAGGGAAGAAGGATTTCCTGTGGCGTTCTGTGCTGCATCTTGGTGGGACCAGTCTGTTGCTGAAGGTGCTCCTCAGGTTGACCGGTGTGTCATGGAGGGGGTGAACTGTATTGTCCAGGATGCTCTGCAGTTTGAGGAGTATCTCCCCCCTCCCCCCCCCCTCCCCCTCCCCTCCAGCACCACCTCCCGTGAATCCAACTCCATTTCCTCTTTCCTAAAATCCTAAAAAAATTCCCCCTTATCCTTAAACTGTGACCCCTTGTTCTGGAGTTCCCGATGTTGGGGAAGTCCAGAACAAGGGGTCACAGTTTAAGGATAAGGGTGAAATATTTTAGGACCGAGATGAGAAAAACATTTTTCACGCAGAGAGTGGTGAATCTGTGGAATTCTGTGCCACAGAATGTAGTTGAGGCCAGTTCATTGGCTATATTTAAGAGGGAGTTAGATGTGGCCCTTGTGGCTAAAGGGATCAGGGGGTATGGAGAGAAGGCAGATACAGGATACTGAGTTGGATGATCAGCCATGATCATATCGAATGGCGGTGCATGCTCGAATGGCCTACTCCTGCACCTATTTTGTATGTTTCTATGTTTCTATTTCCGCCCCTACAGCCTTCCGACGGGTTTGTTGGTCTGGGGATCTGAGGGGAGGGGCGGGAGGGGGGGGATTCCTCATCCACGGTTGTCTCTGGGGCACCCTTCCAGGGGGGGGGGGCAGTGGAGGCACCGACCCCTGCAATGTTTAACCGCGGCACTGCGGGGGCTGGCAGGAATACTGTGGGCCGAAGGGCAGTGGTGGCCGTAAGTGGCACCTACTAATGGCTGTCTTTGTGTCTACACACAGAGACAATGGTGCCTGTGATTCTCCTCTTGCTCGCCCTGCTTGCCATCGGAGGCGATTGCGGGAGAAGGTAGGAGCGTCTGTCTGTGTCTGTGTCTGTCCATGTGTGAAGTATCCCACCCCCTCCCCGGTCACCCCAATCGTCGACACCCCAATTCTACAGTTCCTCCCCACCCTAGTCCGCTTGAGTTGCCAACTGTCCCGTATTAGCCGGGACATCCCGTATATTGGGTTAAATTGGTTTGTCCCGTACGGGACCGCCCTTGTCCCGTATTTGACCGCTACTACTCGGGTCGAGGGGACTGTCGGGTCGGATCCCGCCTCACCCTTCCCAACGTAGTGCAGCCCATGGAGTGCAGCAGCAGCAGCAGCAGCGCCTCGCCCGTGGCTCCGTCGGTCGCTCGGCAGCCCGGCCAGCTGTCAGTCCGACCTTCGGACCTTCGCTGACCGCCGACACCACCACCACCCCTCCTTCTCACAGCCGATCATCGGTTCATGAGTTGGACGGGGCGCCGGACTGTGCGGGCGGCCCCCGGGCCAAAACTCCTCAGCTGGCCCGCCGGCTGGGCTTTGTGTGCATGTCCAGCACCCGGGGCCAACTCATCATTCACCCAGCCACGGCCAAGTCGGTCAACCGATTGCCGTGGGGAATTTGTCCCGTATTTTGACCTTTTGTCCCTTATTTGGGAGTGAGGAAGTTGGCAACCCGACTGGTCCCTCCCCTCCTCCTCCCCTCCCTTCCATCTCCCCTCCTTCTTCCCACTCCCCCTCCCCTCGTCCTTCCGACTGCCCCTCCCTTTCCCCTGTCTTGATCCCCCTCCCAGCCCCAGTTCTGGCCCAGAGTGGTTCTCTGTCCGAGGGTCACTGTGCTGGTGTTTATAGCGAGAGTCCGTGTTCTATTGAGGTACGGTACAAATCACACACTGTACATCTATCAGCAATGTGTTTCATTTGGTTTAGTTTAGAGATACAGCGCGGATACAGGCCATTCGGCCCACCGAGCCCACACTGTCCAACGACCAACCGCACATTAACACTATCCCCACACACACAATTTTACCAAGCTGATTAACGGGCGGTTCACGGTGGCGCAGCGGTAGAGTTGCTGCCTTACGGCGAATGCAGCGCCCGGAGACCCGGGTCCAAAGACGTACAGGTTTGTAGGATAATTGGCTTGGTAAATGTAAAAATTGTCCCTAGTGGGTGCTGGATTGAGTTAGTGTGCGGGGATCGCTGGTCGGCGCGGACCCGGTGGGCAGAAGGAGCCTGTTTCCGCGCTATATCTCCAAACTAAACTAATTAACCTTCGAACCAGAACGTCTTTGGAGTGTGGGGGGAAAACTGGATCTCCGGGAGAAAACCCCACGCAGGTCACGGGGAGAAGGTGTAAACTCCGTACAGACAGCGCCCGTAGTCAGGATGGAACCCGGGTCTCTGGCGCTGTGAGGCAGCAACTCTACCGCTGTGCCACCGTGACACTCTCGTGGTACAGGACAGATCTCAGTGCATCTTTGGGATTTAGGGGGCCACAGGTTCAATGAAGGGGGCCACAGAGCTACCACCCTGTTGCCTCCTAAATTTCAGTTCTAATTTTGATGTTTGTGGAATAGAATAAAAGAGACTATATGTGCAATTAATAGACACTGATATTTTTATGGAAGGTATTATAATATTGAAGTACTTTTTTCCGCTAATAATGTTAGGGGTGGCCACAGAAAAATAAAAAGATCCCAAGGGGGCCATGAGGTAAAAAGGGTTGGGAACCACTGGTGTACGGGGATCGCGGGTCGGCAGGGACTCGGTGGGCCGAAGGGACTGTTTCTGTGTTGTACATCTCCGCAATGTGTTATTGTGGTATCAGGACGATCACACTGCTCCTCTCTGCAATGTGCATCGTGCCTTGCAGCACAGTAAACATTCTGCTAACCTGCCCCCCCCCCCTGTTTTATCCAGCCATGCCTTCCACCAATGTCTGGAGTTCGACGTCCTGTGCACAGCTGATGATTTTGAGGTAAGGGTCACACAAGTCTGAAGAAGGGTCTCGACCCGAAACGCCACCCATTCCTTCTCTCCAGAGATGCTGCCTGTCCCGCGGAGTTACTCCAGCATTTTGTGTCTACGGTTTAAACCAGCATCTGCAGTTCCCTCAGACCTATTGAGGGAGTGCAGCGTAGGTTTACAAGGTTAATTCCCCGGATGGCTGGACTGTCATATGCTGAGAACGGAGCGGCTGGGCTTGTATACTCTGGAGTTTAGAAGGATGAAAGGGTATCTTATTGAAACATATAAGATTATTAAAGGTTTGGGCACGCTAGAGGCAGGAAACATGTTCCAGATGTTGGGGGAGTCCGAAACCAGGGCCACACGCAGTTTAAGAATAAGGGGTCGGCCATTTAGAACGGAGATGAGGAAACACTTTTTCTCACAGAGAGTTGTGGGTCTATGGAATTCTGTGCCTCAGAGGCCGGTGGAGGCTGGTTCTCTGGATACTTTCAAGAGAGAGCTAGATAGGGCTCTTAAAGATAGCAGAGTTAGGGGATATGGGGAGAAGGCAGGAACGGGGTACTGATTGGGGATGATCAGCCATGATCACAGTGAATGGTGGTGCTGGCTGGAAGGGCCGAATGGCCTACTCCTGCACCTATTGTCTATTGTCTATATAATAATCAATCAGATTCAGTAAAAATCTGTCCAGTCAAATCACAATGCATAGGAGCACAATCGAGCTTATCACAGGTACAACAGGCAGTGTTTAGTTTGGTTCAGAGCCACGGCGTGGAAACAGGCCCATAGATCCACCAAGTCCTTGCCGACCAACGAGCCCCTCATACACTAGTTCGATCCAACACAAGTTACAGAAGCCAATCGAACTACACGTCTTTGTAGTGTGGGAGGAAACTGGAGAAAACCCACGCGGTCACAGGGAGAACACACAAACTCCGTACAGACAGCACCTGTAGTCAGGATCAAACCTGGGTCTCTGGCGCTGTGAGGCAGCAACTCTACCGCTGTGCCACCTTGCCATGCATTATTAATCTGCCACCCAGATAAGCATCCCAGAGTAACTCTTCCCACATCAGGTCGCCCCGGCATTCCCTCTCTCTCTCTCTCTATCCCTCCCGCACCCAAGTCGCACCAGCTTCTCGTTCTCACCCAACAAACAGCTAACAATGGCCTGTTTCCTTTATCATTTTTTGCATATCTTTCATTCATTGTTCTTTATCTCTCCACATCGCCGACTATGACAATAGACAATAGGTGTAGGAGTAGGCCATTCGGCCCATTGAGCCAGCACCACCATTCAATGTGATCATGGCTGATCAACCACAATCAATACCCGTTCCTGCCTTCTCCCCATCTCCCCTGACTCCGCTATCTTTAAGATACAGCTATCTTTAGGAGTTCTATCTAACTCTCTTTTGAAAGCATCCAGAGAATTGGCCTCCACTGCCTTCTGAGGCAGAGAATTCCACAGATTCACAACTCTCTGGGTGAAAAGGTTTCTCCTCATCTCCATTCTAAATGGCTTACCCCTTATTCTTAAATTGTGGCCATTGGTTGTGGATATGGACACACTGATCTGTTCTGTATTCATGCCTACAATATTCTGTTGTGCTGCAGCAAGCAAGAATTTAATTGTCCTATCTGAGACACATGACAATAAACTCTCTTGACTTCACTTGACTTGACTCCCCCAACATCGGGAACATGTTTCCTGCCTCTAGCGGGTCCAAACTCTTAACAATCTTATATGTTTCAATAAGATCCAGTGTATACAAGCCCAATCATAGGTCATAGGTGATAAATAGGAGCAGAATTAGGCCATTCGGCCCATCAAGTCTATTCCGCCATTCAATCATGTCTGATCTATCTCTCCCTCCCAACCCCATTCTCCTGCCTCCATAAACCCTGACACCCGTACTGATCAAGAATCTATCCATCCCTGCCTTAAAAACATCCACTGACTACTCCATTCTTTCAACATATGACAGTCCCGGGCATTAACCTAATGAAACCCCATTAGAAGATTGAGGGGGGATCTTATAGAAACTTACAAAATTCTTAAGGGGTTGGACAGGCTAGATGCAGGAAGATTGTTCCTGATGTTGGGGAAGTCCAGAACAAGCGGTCACAGTTTAAGGATAAGGGGGAAGTCTTTTAGGACCGAGATGAGAAAAACATTTATTTTTTCACACACAGAGAGTGGTGAATCTGTGGAATTCTCTGCTACAGAAGGTAGTTGAGGCCAGTTCATTGGCTATATTTAAGAAGGAGTTAGATGTGACCCTTGTGGCTAAAGGGATCAGGGGAGTATGGAGAGAAGGCAGGTACAGGATACTGAGTTGGATGATCAGCCATGATCATATTGAATGGCGGTGCAGGCTCGAAGGGCCGAATGGCCTCTACTCCTGCACCTATTTTCTATGTTTCTATGAATGGTCTCTCATTTCCCTGATCTCTAACCAGTCTGAAGAAGGGTCTCAACCTGAAACATCACCCATTCCTTCTCTCCAGAGATGCTGCCTGCCCCGCTGAGTTGAGTTACTCCAGCTTTTTGTGTGTATCTCCCCAGAGTAACTATTGTATTTATTTCTGGTCATCCATCCCCCCTCCCCACCCCCCGACCCGCACCCCACACCTCTCCCCTCCCTCAATAACTCCTCTTCCTCCATGCCCAGGTACGTCGATACAACGAGTCGGTCTGGGTCGGCACGCAGGTGAACGGCAACAATCGCCAAGCGTTCAGAGCGGCCAGGAGAGCCTTGAGAAACTACACAACAGGCTTCAATGTGGAAGGTAGGCCGGAGTGGTCGCAGATTTCCCCTCCCGTACAAAGACACCAAAACGTGCGACCGTAGGACTGGTGACGGGATCTAGGGAGCGGGCAGGGCCGAAGATATCCTGGTTGGGTTGCTCCTGGGCCTGGCCAAGCTGGCCGTCCACGAGTCACGGCACCAGGTGGGAGAGAGCTTTGCCCGAACCGGCTGCCTGGCCCTTAACCGGGGTTATGTCCGTGCCCAGGTGGTGTTAGAGCGGGACATGGTTGTACGGTAGTTATTTAGTATATTTGTAAGGATTGTAACATAGTGTGTGAATAATTTGGTGTTTTTGTACTATGGTGGTGGGTGTGTTGCCACTGTTGTATTTTGTATCGTGATAGTAATTAAATACATTATTTTTGATACATAAAATACACGAGCATGTACGAGGCATTATTAGTAAGTTTGCAGATGACATAAAAGCAGGCGGCTCCATCATTAATGAAGGTAGTTATCAGGAATTGCAGCACGTCCTTGATCAGTTGGGCAAGTGGGCTGACGAATGCCGTACGGGCCTATCCCACTTAGGCGATTTTTTAGGCAACTACAGGCGACTAGGCTGTCACCACATGGTCGCCATGGTGTCGCCTGTATGGTCGTGAGTCATCTCCTCAGTCGCTCAAACAGTCGAAGGGAATTTCTGGTCGCTGCTGGATTTTGAAATGTTCAAAGATTTTCGGCGACAGAGGGCTTGACGCCAATGAGCGTAGCTTGACTTCTCCTGACGTAGGTAGGAGCTGTCGTAGGTTGTCACCAGGATGACGTAGCTTGTCGCCGGGTGCTGACTTCGGTGAATTCCATTGGAGACTACCTACGTCAACCGGCGACAGGTGTTGGCGACTGAATTGTCTTCAGTTGTCGCTGACGTTGTCGTCGCTTGCCGCGGGTGGACGTAGGTTGTCGTAGGTGTGGTCGTAGGTGGACGTACTAATGGGTCGCCGGTTGTCGGTCGCTTGCCGTAGCTTGACGTCGACTAAGCGGGAGCTTGTCGTAGACATTGCCATCGGGACGCGTCCAGTCGCCGATTTTTCGGCGACCTGCTACGACTATGACAGTCGCCAGCAGTCGCCGAAAAAATCACCTAAGTGGGACAGGCCCTTCATGGAGCTTAATACAGATAATACAGTTAGGAATAATACGGTTAGGAATGATACATATTATATATCAATATATATTAATGATCTGGACGAGGGAATTGAATGCAACATCTCCAAGTTTGCGGATGACACGAAGCTGGGGGGCAGCGTTAGCTGTGAGGAGGATGCTAGGAGGCTGCAAGGTGACTTGGATAGGTTGGGTGTGGGCAAATGCATAGTAGATGCAGTATAATGTGGATAAATGTGAGGTTATCCACTGGTGGCAAAAACAGGAAAGTAGACTCTTATCTGAATGGTGGCCGATTAGGAAAAGGGGAAATGCAATGAGACCTGGGTGTCATGGTACACGAGTCATTGACAGTAGGCATGCAGGTGCAGCAGGCAGTGAAGAAAGCGAATGGTATGTTAGCATTCATCGCAAAAGGATTTGAGTATAAGAGCAGGGAGGTTCTCCTACAGTTGTCCTGGGTCTTGGTGAGACCACACCTGGAGTATTGCGTACAGTTTTAGTCTCCTAATCTGAGGAAATACATTCTTGCCATAGAGGGAGTACAGAGAAGGTTCACCAGACTGATTCCTGGGATGGCACGACTTTCATATGAAGAAAGACTGGATAGACTCGGCTTGTACTCGCTAGAATTTAGAAGATTGAGGGGGGATAGAAACGTACAAAATTCTTAAGGGGTTGGACAGGCTGGATGCAGGAAGATTGTTCCCGATGTTGGGGAAGTCCAGAACAAGGGGTCACAGTTTAAGGATAAGGGGGAAGTCTTTTAGGACCGAGATGAGAAAAACATTTTTTACACAGAGAGTGGTGAATCTGTGGAATTCTCTGCCACAGAAGGTAGTTGAGGCCAGTTCATTGGCTATATTTAAGAGGGAGTTAGATGTGGCCCTTGTGGCTAAAGGTATCAGGGGGTGTGGAGAGCAGGCATGTACAGGATACTGAGTTGGATGATCAGCCATGATCATATTGAATGGCGGTGCTGGCTCGAATGGCCTACTCCTGCACCTATTTTCTATGTATCTATATAATTCTATATACTGTATGTCATGTTGTCACTTGCGTGCGGAGCACCAAGGCAAATTCCTTGTATGTGAATAAACGTATGCCAATGCCTTGTATGCCAATAAACGTATTCATTAATTAATGTGCAAGGTGTAGCACTTTGGCAAAGTCGATTCAGGGCTGGACCTTCACAGTGAATGGCAGGGCACCTTTTTACATTTTTTAAATTATACAAATACTTTTATTCAGAAAACAAAAACAAACAAACAAAAGGGGAGCAGGATCAAAACTGCCATTGCAACAGTTTACAAAACAACTGACCTCACTTTTCCTTCACCCCCCAGGGGCATGGATTGAAAGGACAGGGCAACTGCTTATGTCCATGGCCGAGAATGGAGAAAGGAACCTGTTGATGCTGCTTCCCACAGAGGAGCAGAACAACCCTCGAACACCCACAGACCCTCAGGTGAGTAGACGCATTGTCCCACAGCACGGAAACAGGCCCTTCAGCCCAACCTGCCCATGCCCACCAACATGCCCCATCTACTAGTCCCACCTGCCTGCCTTTGGCCTGTACACCCATCCTGTCTATGGACCTGCCCAAATGCTTTATGATGGTCCCTACCTCAACGACCTCCTCCGGCAGCTCGTTCCCTATATCCACCACCCTTTGTGTGGAAAAAAAGTTGCTATTGAGGGAGTGCAGTGTGGGTTCACCAGGTTAATTCCCGGGATGGCGGGACTGTCATATCCTGAGAGAATGGACCGGCTGGGCGCTGGAGTTGAGAAGGATGAGAGGAGATCTTATTGAAACATATAAGATTATTAAGGGTTTGGACACGCAAGAGGCAGGAAAAATGTTCCCGATGTTGGGGGAGTCCAGAACCAGGGGCCGCAGTTTAAGAATAAGGGTTCGGCCATTTAGAACGGAGATGAGGAAACACTTTTTCACCCGGAGAGCTGTGAGACTGTGGAATTCTCTGCCTCAGAGGGTGGTGGAGGCCGGGTCTCTGGATACTTTCAAGAAAGAGCTAGATAGGGCTCTTAAAGATAGCGGAGTCAGGGGATATGGGGAGAAGGCAGGAACGGGGTACTGTGGATGATCAGCCATGATCACATTGAATGGCGGTGCTGGCTGGAAGGGCCGAATGGCCTACTCCTGCACCTATTGTCTATTGTCTATTGCCTATTATCTCAGGTTCCTGTTAAATCTGTCCCCACTCTCACCTTTAACCTGTGTCCTCTGCTTCTCGATTCCCCTACTCTGGGCAAGAGACTCTGAGTGTTTACCCGATCTGTTGCTCAAGTGCCCGGAGAAAGCTGGCGAAGGTTCGGAATGTTCATGTGGTCTCTTGTTGCCATCCTCCAGGTGTTTATCCAACGTTTCCCGAGTATGGAGGTGTTCGTCGGGGAGATTGGGTTTTGGGAGTTTGGGAATGCCGAACTGGAAGGCAGTCTCTTTAACGAGACCCTCACCGATGTGGGTGCCCAGTTCAGTGACACCACCTTCTTTGTATCGTTCTGCAAAAGGTATGTTCCGTCCTGGCGATGACCAGGTAGATGACATCTACCACCCTCCCCTCATCGATCATCTCTCTCAAATAGAAACACAGAAAATGTGGTGCTGGCTCGAAGGGCCGAATGGCCTACTACTGCACATATAGAATGGCCTACTCCTGCACATATAGAATGGCCTACTCCTGCACATATAGAATGGCCTACTTCTGCACAGGAGAAGGCCAGTTGGAGCTTCTAGTCGCGATCAACCCGATCTGTCTGTGGGAAGGTCAAACAAAATGTTGGGATTAATGATGGGATATTCCCGATGTTGGGGGAGTCCAGAACCAGGGCCCACAGTTTAAGAATAAGGTGTAAGCCATTTGGAACAGAGACGAGGAAACACTTTTTCACACATAGAGTTGTGAGTCTGTGGAATTCTCTGCCTCAGAGGGCGGTGGAGGCCGGTTCTCTGGATACTTTCAAGGGAGAGCTAGATAGGGCTCTTAAAGATAGCGGAGTCAGGGGATATGGGGAGATGACAGGAAAGGGGTACTGATTGGGGATGATCAGCCATGATCACATTGAATGGCGGTGCTGGCTCGAAGGGCCGAATGGCCTACTCCTGCACATATAGTCTACTGTCTATTTTCTAAAAACTGCTTACACCTCATGTTCCTCAGAGTAAATATAGAAAGTAGGTGCAGGAGTAGGCCATTCAGCCCTTCAAACCAGCACCACCATTCAATCCAATCATGGTTGATCATCTACAATCAATACCCCGTTCCTGCTTTCTCCCCATATCCCTTGATTCCGTTACCCCTAGGAGATAAATCTAACCCCCTCTTAATTTACATCCAGTGAATTGGCCTCCACTGCCTTCTGTAGCAGAGAATTCCACAGATTCACAACTCTCTGGTTGAAAGAGTTTATCCTCATCTCAGTCTCAAATGGCCACCCCTCAGATTCCTATTAAATATTTTCCCCTTCATCTTGAACTAAAGTTCTCTGTTCCTACTGTATGTCTCCTTGTCCACGATTCCCCTACTCTGGGCAAGAGATTCTGTGTGTCTATCCGATCTATTCCTCTCATGATTTTATACACCTCTATAAGATCTCCCCTCATCCTCCTGCGCTCCAAGGAATAGAGACACAGCCTACTCAACCTCTCCCTCTAGATCAGACCCTCTAGTCCTGGGAATTTAATCACCTTGATGCTCTTCTAGAAACCAACGCCTACTATTGATGGCAAGCTGCAGAATATGTGTGGACTGTATCTCCCAGCGCTCCCGTCCCTGCTCCGTACACTCTCTAACTCTGTCTCTTTCCGTTCAGAGGCCGGCGCGGACGTGGAGGACTGAGGATGAAACGTTCATCCAGCGCGTGAGTGGGGTGGGCCCGGTCTGGGGGGGTGTGGACGGACAGAGAGGGGTGGGGGGTGGGAGAGAGGGGACGGGGCAGAGAGGGTACGGTGAGGGGTGCGGGGGTGGGAGAGGGGGCGGTGGAGAATTCGAGTAAGGGGCCGCTGGAGGACGAACGTTCCCTAATTCTTTGTCTCCTTCCATGTCTGAGACAGGAGTGGCAGTGAAGATGCAACAGATGCGTCTGGGTGAGTGTGAGCTGGGACGTCGTGTGTATGTGTTTGTGTGTGTGTAACCGGGGTGGGTAATGGACACAAGGTACCACAGTGTCATCCAACGTAGATCAGTACAGCACGGGAACAGGCCCTTCGGCCCACAATGTCCGTGCTGACCAGGATGCCAAGTTCATCTCCTCTCCCTGCACGTGATCCACATCCCTCCATTCCCTGCATATCCATGTGCCTATCTCAAAGCCTCTTAAATGCCTCTATCATATCTTAGAAACATAGAAAATAGGTGCAGGAGTAGGCCATTCGGCCCTTCGAGCCTGCACCGCCATTCAATATGATCACGGCTGATCATCCAACTCAGTATCCTTTACCTGCCTTCTCTCCATACCCCCTGATCCCTTTTTAGCCACAAGGGCCACATCTAACTCCCTCTTAAATATAGCCAATGAACTGCCCTCAACTACCTTCTGTGGCAGAGAATTCCACAGATTCACCACTCTCTGTGTGAAAAATGTTTTTCTCATCTCGGTCCTAAAAGACTTCCCCCTTATCCTTGAACTGTGACCCCTTGTCCTGGACTTCCCCAACATCGGGAACAATCTTCCAGCATTTAGCCTGTACAACCCCTTAAGAATTTTGTAAGCTTCTATAAGATCCCCCCATCAATCTTCTAAATTCTAGCGAGTACAAGCCGAGTCTATCCAGTCTTTCTTCATATGAAAGTCCTGACATCCCTGGTGAACCTTCTCTGCACTCCCTCTATGGCAAGAATGTATTTCCTCAGATTGGGAGACCACAACTGTACGCAATACTCCAGGTGTGGTCTCACAAAGACCCTGTACAACTGCAGTAGAACCTCCCTGCTCCTATACTCAAATCCTTTTGCTATGAATGCTAACATACCATTCACTTTCTTCACTGCCTGCTGCACCTGCATGCCTACTTTCAATGACTGGTGTACCATGACACCCAGGTCTCGTTGCATCTCCCCTTTTCCTAATCGGCCGCCATTCAAATAAGAGTCTACTTTCCTGTTTTTGCCACCAAAGTGGTTAACCTCACATTTATCCACATTATACTGCATCTGCCATGCATTTGCCCACTCACCCAGCCTCTCCAATTCACCCTGCAGCCTCCTAGCATCCTCCTCACAGCTAACACTGCCCCCCAGCTTCGTGTCATCCGCAAACTTGGAGATGTTGCATTCAATTCCCTCGTCCAAATCGTTAATATATATTGTAAATAGCTGGGGTCCCAGCACTGAGCCTTGCGGTACCCCACTAGTCACTGCCTGCCCTTCTGAAAAGGAACCGTTTACTCCTACTCTTACTTCATCTCCTCTGCCTGCACGTGATCCATATCCCTCCATTCCCAACATATCCATGTGCCTATCTCAAAGCCGCTTAAATGCCACCATCATATCCTCCTCCACCACCACCCCTGGCAGCACATTCCACGCACTCAGCACCCTCTGTGTCAGAACAATCTGCCTGCACACCTCCTTGAAACTTTTCCCCTCTCACCTTAAAACTCTGCACTTTAGACTTTAACATTTCCACCCTGGGAAAAAGGTTCTGTCTATCCACTCGCACTTTTATGTAATTATATATTTTTATATACTGGTTAGCAAGCAATGAGTCCCTGAAGAAGGGCCTTGACCCGAAACGTCACCCATACCTTCTCCCCAGAGATGCTGCCTGTCCCGCTGAGTTACTCCAGCATCTTGCGTCTATCTTCGATTTAAACAGCATCTGCAGTTCTTTACTACAAAATAAAATCTTTTCACTGTACCTCGAGGGCATAAGATTAAGGTTGACACAAAATGCTGGATTCACTTAGGATTTAATAGAAGCCTGAGGGGTGTCTGAGGGTCCAACAATCACGTCTGTCCTGTCCCACCCCTCTCCCTCCTCTATTTACTCTGATTATCCCCCTCCCCTCTCCACACTCAGTCCTGAGGCAGGGCCTCGAGCAGAAACGTCGACCATTCCCTTCAATGGTGGGGAGGTGAGTGTCCGTGATGGTCCGGGCATTGTCTACCCCTCTGTGTAGTCTCCCTCGTTGATGGGCGTTCCAGTCCACGAGCCGGGGGGGGAGGGGAGAGGGCTGGGGAATTCGTGTTAGGGGCCGCTCGAGGACGAACGTTCCCTAATTCTTTGTTTCCTTCCCCGTCTGGGACAGGAGCGCCAGTAACGATGATTCAGATGCGTCCGGGTGAGTGTGAGCTGGGACGTCGTGTGTGTGTGTGACCGGGGTGGGCAATGGACAAAAGGTACCGCAGTGTCATCCAACGTAGATCAGTACAGTACGGGAACAGGCCCTTCAGCCCACCATGTCCGCACTGAACACGATGCACGTGATCCATATCCCTCCATTCCCTGTGCCTTTGGGCCTGTCCCACTTACGCCACTTTTTTGGTGACTACGGCACCCGTCATAGGTCGCCGAAAATGTTCAACATGTTGAAAATTCAGCGGCGACCAGAAAGACGCCACGATGGGTGACTGAGGAGACGACTCACGACCATACAGGCGACACGCTGGCTACATGTCGCGGTGTGACACCTGTACGGTCGTGAGTAGTCGTTCAAAGAGTCGTACCTTGTTCTCGTCGCCGCTGGATTTTCGACATGTTGAACATTTTCGGAGACCTGCTGCGATTATTACGGTCAGTCGCTGAAAAAATCGCGTAAGTGGGACAGGCCCTTATCTCAAAGCCTCTTAAATGCCTCTATCATATCCACCTCCACTGCCTTACAGTCATGGGCGGAAATCGCTATCAGAACATGGGGGGGGGACACAATGGGGGGCGGATTCTTGATGGCCGAGCGCGCGCGCATTCGCACACACGCACCCACATGCGAGGCTCCGGCCATGGCCCCAGTGGACGGTAACATCGGGAGCTGACCTGGTTGGTGACCGACTCCGAACTCCAGCAATAGCAGCTTCGTCCGCCCTGAATCGTGGGGCTTGAATCGGCCCGTTCGTGGGACCTTTCATCGCCGGTGCGGCTTAAAATCAGCCGGCGGGGCTACAACATCGGAAGCCTCGATCACCTTGATGCAGCAGTATGATTTTAAGCCGCACCGGACGATGAAAGGCCCCGCGAACGGGCCAATTCAGCCCTTAGAAAGCGTCTGATTCCCGCTTGGATCTTTCAAAGACTACAATGTGATAAATAACACTTAAACAATTAAAACTGAAGCAAATAAAGGCAAACAGAAGAACCAACCTTGGAGAGGGGAGAGAGAGAGCGAAGGGAAAAACATACTAAATAAAGTGAGTAACCGTGAATGAGGGATTTACCTGCAAGCCAGCCAGGAACCACGTTCTACCCGATCCCTCAATGACCTAACCCGTTTAAATCTTTCCCATCCACCAATACATCCAATTAGTTCAAATGGTAACTGTACCCGCATCAGACAGCTTTAAGAAATTCTCCGTGAATACCTTCAGTAAGACTTGAAGGTGAAAACACAATTGGTGACACATCGTGTTAATACGATGTTAATAAAGACATTTCCCAAGCGCTTAAATGTGACTGCCACTGTCTGGCTGTAAGCGGAGATTTTAATAGATTTTTTTTCACCGAATTTCAATATCCGGATTACAAAACATGGGGGGAATTGTCCCCCACCTCTCAAAACATGGGAGGGACGTGTCCCCCGGGATTTCCGCCCATGCTTACAGTGCTTGCGGCATCGGTGACCCAGTTTTGATCCTGACTACGGGCACCATCTGTACAGAGTTAACGTACGTTAACTCTCACTCTGTCTCCTCACTAAGGGACAGCAACTCAGACGAGGAGGACAGACGCAGACGCAGACGCTCGGCCGTGGCACTCAGGGTGGAGAGGTGAGTGGAAGTGACGCGCTGGGTCCGTGCTGTGTGACTGTCACACGAGTGTGAAAGGACATTGGCCACACGGATGTACAGGGTCACACACAGCACAGGGTCACGCATGTGTGTTAGGACTGGACGAAGCTGGAAAGAGTGAAGAGAAGGCCCTTCAGCTCAACTTGGCCACGCCGGCCAACATGTCCCAGCTACACTAGTCCCACCTGTCTGCACTTGGTCCATATCCCTCCAAACCTGCCTTATCCATGTACCTGTCTAACTGTTTCTGAAACGTTGGGATAGTCTCAGCCTCAACTAACTCCTCTGGCAGCTCATTCCATACACCCACCACCCGTTGTGTGAAAATGTTACCCCTCAGATTCCTATTAAATCTTTTCCCCTTCATCTTGAACATACAGTATGTTCTCTGGTCCTCGATTCCCCTATTCTGGGCAAGAGACTCTGTGCATCTACCCAATCTATTCCTCTCATGATTTTATACACCTCTATAAGATCACCCCTCATCTTCCTGCACTCCAAGGAATAGAGACACAGCCAACTCAACCTCTCCCTCTAGTCCTGGGGATTTAATCATCTCAATGCTCTTCAAGAGCCCAACGCCTACTATTGATGGCAAGCTGCGGAATGTGTGTAGACTGTTTCTCCCAGCGCTCCCGAAGATGGAAAGGGTGAAGAGAAGATTTAGTGGTGTAGAGTGATACAGTGTGGAAACAGCCCCTTCAGCCCAACTTGCCCAGATTTGGTCTCAGAATTCATTCAGGTACCTTTAGGAAGGAGATGAGGAGTAGATTCTTTAATCAGAGGGTGTTGAATCTGTGGAATTCTTTGCCACAAAAGGCTGTGGAGGCCGTCAGTGGATGTATTTAATGGGAGTGGGCTGGGGAATCCGAGTGAGGGGCCGCTCGAGGACGAACGTTCGCTAATTCTTTCTTTCCTTCCCCGTCTGGGACAGGAGCGCCAGTGACGAAGCATCAGATGCGTCCGGGTGAGTGTGAGCTGGGACGTGGTGTGTGTTTGTATGTGTGTGTGTGTGTGTGTGTGTGTGACCGGGGTGGGCAATGGACACAAGGTCATCCAACGTAGATCAGTACAGCAAGGGAACAGGCCCTTCGTGGGGCTTGAATCAGCCAGTTCGCGGGACCTTTCATCGCCTGGCGCGGCTTAAAATCGGCAGGCGGGGGCTTCAACATCGGCAGCCTCGATCGCCTTGATGCAGCAGTTTGAATTTAAGCCGCACTGGGCCCCGCGAACGGGCCAATTCAGCTCTTAGAAAGCGTCTGATTCCCGCTTGGATCTTTGAAAGACTACAATGTGATAAATAACACTAAAACAAATAAAACTGTAGCAAATAAAGGCAAACAGAAGAACCAACCTTGGAGGTGGGAGAGAGAGAGGGATGGGAAAAACATACCTAATAACGTGAGTAACCGTGAATGAGGGATTTACCTGCAAGCCAGCCAGGAAACCCGTTCGACCGGATCCCTTAATGACCTAACCCGTTTAAATCCGATACCCGTTTAAATCGTTCCCATCCACCAATACATCCAAATAGTTCAAATGGCAATTGTACCTGCATCAGACAGCTTTAAGAGATTCTCCGTGAATACCTTCAGTAAGACTTGAAGGTGAAAACACAATTGCTGACACATCGTGTTAATACGATGTTAATAGAGACATTTACCAAGGGCTTAAATGTGACTGCCACTGTCTGGCGGAAAGCGGAGATTTTAATAGATTTTTTTTCACCGAATTTCAAAATCCGGATTACAAAACATGGGGGGGGGGGGGGGGGGGGGGAATTGTCCCCCACCTCTCAAAACATGGGAGGGACGTGTCCCCCGGGATTTCCGCCCATGCTTACAGTGCTTGCGGCATCGGTGACCCAGTTTTGATCCCGACTATGGGCGCTGTCTGTACAGAGTTAACGTACGTTAACTCTCACTCTGTCTCCTCACTGAGGGACAGCAACTCAGACGAGGAGGACAGACGCAGACGCAGACGCTCGGCCGTGGCACTCAGGGTGGAGAGGTGAGTGGAAGTGACGTGCTGGGTCCGTGCTGTGTGACTGTCACACGCGTGTGAAAGGAGATTGGCCACACGGATGTACAGGGTCACACACAGCACTGGGTCACGCATGTGTGTTGGGACTGGACGAAGCTGGAAAGAGTGAAGAGAAGGTCCTTCAGCTCAACTTGGCCACGCCGGCCAACATGTCCCAGCTACACTAGTCCCACCTGTCTGCACTTGGTCCATATCCCTCCAAACCTGCCTTATCCATGTACCTGTCTAACTGTTTCTTAAACATTGGGATAGTCCTAGCCTCAACTACCTCCTCTGGCAGCTCGTTCCATACACCCACCACCCGTTGTGTGAAAAGGTTACCCCTCAGATTCCTATTAAATCTTTTCCCCTTCATCTTGAACATACAGTATGTTCTCTGTTCCTCGATTTCCCTATTCTGGGATTTCCCTATTCTGGGCAAGAGACTGTGCATCTACCCAATCTATTCGTCTCATGATTTTATACACCTCTATAAGATCACCCCTCATCCTCCTGCACTCCAAGGAATAGAGACACAGCCTACTCAACCTCTCCCTCCAATCCTGGGGATTTAATCATTTCAATGCTCTCCAAGAGCCCAACGCCTACTATTGATGGCAAGCTGCTGAATGTGTGTGGACTGTATCTCCCAGCGCTCCTGAAGCTGGAAAGGGTGAAGAGAAGATTTTGTGGTGTAGAGTGATACAGTGTGGAAACAGCCCCTTCAGCCCAACTTGCCCAGATTTGGTCTCAGAATTCATTCAGGTACCTTTAGGAAGGAGATGAGGAGTAGAGTCTTTAATCAGAGGGTGTTGAATCTGTGGAATTCTTTGCCACAAAAGGCTGTGGAGGCCGTCAGTGGATGTATTTAATGGGAGTGGGCTGGGGAATCCGAGTGAGGGGCCGCTCGAGGACGAACGTTCGCTAATTCTTTGTTTCCTTCCCCGTCTGGGTCAGGAGCGCCAGTGACGAAGCATCAGATGCGTCCGGGTGAGTGTGAGCTGGGACGTTGTGTGTGTGTGTGTGTGTGTGTGTGTGTGTGTGTGTGTGTGTGTGTGTGTGTGTGTGTGTGTGTGACCGGGGTGGGCAATGGACACAAGGTACCGCAGTGTCATCCAACGTAGATCAGTACAGCAAGGGAACAGGCCCTTCGTGGGGCTTGAGTCGGCCCGTTCGCGGGACCTTCATCGCCTGGCGCGGCTTAAAATCGGCCGGCGGGGGCTTCAACATCGGCAGCCTCGATCGCCTTGATGCAGCAGTTTGATTTTAAGCCGCACCGGGCGATGAAAGGCCCCGCGAACGGGCCAATTCAGCTCTTAGAAAGCGTCTGATTCCCGCTTGGATCTTTGAAAGACTATAATGTGATAAATAACACTAAAACAAATAAAACTGAAGCAAATAAAGGCAAACAGAAGAACCAACCATGGAGGGGGGAGAGAGAGAGGGATGGGAAAAACATACCTAATAACGTATGTAACCGTGAATGAGGGATTTACCTGCAAGCCAGCCAGGAAACCCGTTCGACCGAATCCCTTAATTACCTAACCCGTTTAAATCCGATACCCGTTTAAATCGTTCCCATCCACCAATACATCCAAATAGTTCAAATGGCAATTGTACCTGCATCAGACAGCTTTAAGAGATTCTCCGTGAATTCCTTCAGAAAGACTTGAAGGTGAAAACACAATTGGTGACACATCGTGTTAATACGATGTTAATAGAGACATTTACCAAGGCCTTAAAAGTGACTGCCACTGTCTGGCGGAAAGCGGAGATTTTAATAGATTTTTTTTCACCGAATTTCAAAATCCAGATTACAAAATATGGGGGGGGGGGGGGGAATTGTCCCCCACCTCTCAAAACATGGGAGGGACGTGTCCCCCGAGATTTCCGCCCATGCTTACAGTGCTTGCGGCATCGGTGACCCAGTTTTGATCCCGACTACGGGCGCTGTCTGTACAGAGTTAACGTACGTTAACTCTCACTCTGTCTCCTCTCTCAGGGACAGCAATTCAGACGAGGAGGACAGACGCAGACGCAGGCGCTCGGCCGTGGCACTCAGGGTGGAGAGGTGAGTGGAAGTGACGCGCTGGGTCCGTGCTGTGTGACTGTCACACGCGTGTGAAAGGACATTGGCCACAGGGATGTACAGGGTCACACACAGCACAGGGTCACGCAAGTGTGTTGGGACTGGACGAAGCTGGAAAGAGTGAAGAGAAGGCCCTTCAGCTCAACTTGGCCACGCCGGCCAACATGTCCCAGCTACACTAGTCCCACCTGTCTGCACTTGGTCCATATCCCTCCAAACCTACCTTATCCATGTACCTGTCTAACTGTTTCTTAAACGTTGGGATAGTCCCAGCCTCAACTACCTCCTCTGGCAGCTCGTTCCATACACCCACCTCCAGTTGTGTGAAAACGTTACCCCTCAGATTCCTATTAAATCTTTTCCCCTTCATCTTGAACATACAGTATGTTCTCTGGTCCTCGATTCCCCTATTCTGGGCAAGAGACTCTGTGCATCTACCCAATCTATTCCTCTCATGATTTTATACACCTCTATAAGATCACCCCTCATCCTCCTGCACTCCAAGGAATAGAGACACAGCCAACTCAACCTCTCCCTCGAGTCCTGGGGATTTAATCATCTCAATGCTCTTCAAGAGCCCAACGCCTACTATTGATGGCAAGCTGCTGAATGTGTGTAGACTGTTTCTCCCAGCGCTCCCGAAGCTGGAAAGGGTGAAGAGAAGATTTTGTGGTGTAGAGTGATACAGTGTGGAAACAGCCCCTTCAGCCCAACTTGCCCAGATTTGGTCTCAGAATTCATTCAGGTACCTTTAGGAAGGAGATGAGGAGTAGATTCTTTAATCAGAGGGTGTTGAATCTGTGGAATTCTTTGCCACAAAAGGCTGTGGAGGCCGTCAGTGGATGTATTTAATGGGAGTGGGCTGGGGAATCCGAGTGAGGGGCCGCTCGAGGACGAACGTTCGCTAATTCTTTGTTTCCTTCCCCGTCTGGGACAGGAGCGCCAGTGACGAAGCATCAGATGCGTCCGGGTGAGTGTGAGCTGGGACGTTGTGTGTGTTTGTGTGTGTGTGTGTGTGACCGGGGTGGGCAATGGACACAAGGTCATCCAACGTAGATCAGTACAGCAAGGGAACAGGCCCTTCGTGGGGCTTGAATCAGCCAGTTCGCGGGACCTTTCATCGCCTGACGCGGCTTAAAATCGGCCGGCGGGGGCTTCAACATCGGCAGCCTCGATCGCCTTGATGCAGCAGTTTGATTTTAAGCCGCACTGGGCCCCGCGAACGGGCCAATTCAGCTCTTAGAAAGCGTCTGATTCCCGCTTGGATCTTTGAAAGACTACAATGTGATAAATAACACTAAAACAAATAAAATTGAAGCAAATAAAGGCAAACAGAAGAACCAACCTTGGAGGTGGGAGAGAGAGAGGGATGGGAAAAACATACCTAATAACGTGAGTAACCGTGAATGAGGGATTTACCTGCAAGCCAGCCAGGAAACCCGTTCGACCGGATCCCTTAATGACCAAACCCGTTTAAATCCGATACCCGTTTAAATCGTTCCCATCCACCAATACATCCAAATAGTTCAAATGGCAATTGTACCTGCATCAGACAGCTTTAAGAGATTCTCCGCGAATACCTTCAGTAAGACTTGAAGGTGAAAACACAATTGCTGACACATCATGTTAATACGATGTTAATAGAGACATTTACCAAGGGCTTAAAAGTGACTGCCACTGTCTGGCGGAAAGCGGAGATTTTAATAGATTTTTTTTCACCGAATTTCAATATCCGGATTACAAAACATGGGGGGAATTGTCCCCCACCTCTCAAAACATGGGAGGGACGTGTCCCCCGGGATTTCCGCCCATGCTTACAGTGCTTGCGGCATCGGT
The DNA here is from genome assembly GCF_010909765.2 of Amblyraja radiata. NCBI lineage: Eukaryota > Metazoa > Chordata > Chondrichthyes > Rajiformes > Rajidae > Amblyraja > Amblyraja radiata. The sequence goes on along the minus strand of NC_046004.1, from coordinate 147,891 downwards.
GACCCAGTTTTGATCCCGACTATGGTCGCTGTCTGTACAGAGTTAACGTACGTTAACTCTCACTCTGTCTCCTCACTGAGGGACAGCAACTCAGACGAGGAGGACAGACGCAGACGCAGACGCTCGGCCGTGGCACTCAGGGTGGAGAGGTGAGTGGAAGTGACGCCCTGGGTCCGTGCTGTGTGACTGTCACACGCGTGTGAAAGGACATTGGCCACACGGATGTACAGGGTCACACGTACAGGGTCACACACAGCACTGGGTCACGCATGTGTGTTGGGACTGGACGAAGCTGGAAAGAGTGAAGAGAAGGTCCTTCAGCTCAACTTGGCCATGCCGGCCAACATGTCCCAGCTACACTAGTCCCACCTGTCTGCACTTGGTCCATATCCCTCCAAACCTGCCTTATCCATGTACCTGTCTAACTGTTTCTTAAACATTGGGATAGTCCTAGCCTCAACTACCTCCTCTGGCAGCTCGTTCCATACACCCACCACCCGTTGTGTGAAAAAGTTACCCCTCAGATTCCTATTAAATCTTTTCCCCTTCATCTTGAACATACAGTATGTTCTCTGTTCCTCGATTCCCCTATTCTGGGCAAGAGACTGTGCATCTACCCAATCTATTCCTCTCATGATTTTATTCACCTCTATAAGATCACCCCTCATCCTCCTGCACTCCAAGGAATAGAGACACAGCCTACTCAACCTCTCCCTCTAATCCTGGGGATTTAATCATCTCAATGCTCTTCAAGAGCCCATCGCCTACTATTGATGGCAAGCTGCTGAATGTGTGTGGACTATATCTCCCAGCGCTCCTGAAGCTGGAAAGGGTGAAGAGAAGATTTTGTGGTGTAGAGTGATACAGTGTGGAAACAGCCCCTTCAGCCCAACTTGCCCAGATTTGGTCTCAGAATTCATTCAGGTACCTTTAGGAAGGAGATGAGGAGTAGAGTCTTTAATCAGAGGGTGTTGAATCTGTGGAATGCTTTGCCACAAAAGGCTGTGGAGGCCGTCAGTGGATGTATTTAATGGGAGTGGGCTGGGGAATCCGAGTGAGGGGCCGCTCGAGGACGAACGTTCGCTAATTCTTTGTTTCCTTCCCCGTCTGGGACAGGAGCGCCAGTGACGAAGCATCAGATGCGTCTGGGTGAGTGTGAGCTGGGACGTCGTGTGTGTGTGTGTGTGTGTGTGTGTGTGTGTGTGTGCGTGTGTGTGTGTGTGTGTGTGTGTGTGTGACCGGGGTGGGCAATGGACACAAGGTACCGCAATGTCATCCAACGTAGATCAGTACAGCAAGGGAACAGGCCCTTCGTGGGGCTTGAATCGGCCCGTTCGCGGGACCTTTCATCGCCTGGCGCGGCTTAAAATCGGCCGGCGGGGGCTTCAACATCGGCAGCCTCGATCGCCTTGATGCAGCAGTTTGATTTTAAGCTGCACCGGGTGATGAAAGGCCCCGCGAACGGGCCAATTCAGCTCTTAGAAAGCGTCTGATTCCCGCTTGGATCTTTGAAAGACTACAATGTGATAAATAACACTAAAACAAATAAAACTGAAGCAAATAAAGGCAAACAGAAGAACCAACCTTGGAGGGGGGAGAGAGAGAGCGATGGGAAAAACATACCTAATAACGTGAGTAACCGTGAATGAGGGATTTACCTGCAAGCCAGCCAGGAAACCCATTCGACCGGATCCCTTAATGACCTAAACCGTTTAAATTCGATACCCGTTTAAATCGTTCCTATCCACCAATACATCCAAATAGTTCAAATGGAAATTGTAACCGCATCAGACAGCTTTAAGAAATTCTCCGTGAATTCCTTCAGTAAGACTTGAAGGTGAAAACACAATTGGTGACACATCGTGTTAATACGATTTTAATAGAGACATTTCCCAAGCGCTTAAAAGTGACTGCCATTGTCTGGCGGAAAGCGGAGATTTTAATAGATTTTTTTTCACCGAATATCAAAATCCGGATTACAAAACATGGGGGGGGGGGGGAATTGTCCCCCACCTCTCAAAACATGGGAGGGACGTGTCCCCCGGGATTTCCGCCCATGCTTACAGTGCTTGCGGCATCAGTGACCCAGTTTTGATCCCGACTATGGGCGCTGTCTGTACAGAGTTAACGTACGTTAACTCTCACTCTGTCTCCTCACTCAGGGACAGCAACTCAGACGAGGAGGACAGACGCAGACGCAGACGCTCGGCCGTGGCACTCAGGGTGGAGAGGTGAGTGGAAGTGACGCGCTGGGTCCGTGCTGTGTGACTGTCACACAAGTGTGAAAGGACATTGGCCACACGGATGTACAGGGTCACACACAGCACAGGGTCACGCATGTGTGTTAGGACTGGACGAAGCTGGAAAGAGTGAAGAGAAGGCCCTTCAGCTCAACTTGGCCACGCCGGCCAACATGTCCCAGCTACACTAGTCCCACCTGTCTGCACTTGGTCCATATCCCTCCAAACCTGCCTTATCCATGTACCTGTCTAACTGTTTCTTAAACGTTGGGATAGTCCTAACCTCAACTACCTCCTCTGGCAGCTCGTTCCATACACCCACCACCCGTTGTGTGAAAAAGTTACCCCTCAGATTCCTATTAAAACTTTTCCCCTTCATCTTGAACATACAGTATGTTCTCTGTTCCTCGATTCCCCTATTCTGGGCAATAGACTCTGTGCATCTACCCAATCTATTCCTCTCATGATTTTATACACCTCTATAAGATCACCCCTCATCCTCCTGCACTCCAAGGAATAGAGACACAGCCTACTCAACCTCTCCCTCTAGTCCTGGGGATTTAATCATCTCAATGCTCTTCAAGAGCCCAAAGCCTACTATTGATGGCAAGCTGTTGAATGTGTGTGGACTGTATCTCCCAGCGCTCCTGAAGCTGGAAAGGGTGAAGAGAAGATTTTGTGGTGTAGAGTGATACAGTGTGGAAACAGCCCCTTCAGCCCAACTTGCCCAGATTTGGTCTCAGAATTCATTCAGGTACCTTTAGGAAGGAGATGAGGAGTAGATTCTTTAATCAGAGGGTGTTGAATCTGTGGAATTCTTTGCCACAAAAGGCTGTGCAGGCCGTCAGTGGATGTATTTAATGGGAGTGGGCTGGGGAATCCGAGTGAGGGGCCGCTCGAGGACGAACGTTCGCTAATTCTTTGTTTCCTTCCCCGTCTGGGACAGGAGCGCCAGTGACGAAGCATCAGATGCGTCCGGGTGAGTGTGAGCTGGGACGTGGTGTGTGTTTGTGTGTGTGTGTGTGTGTGTGTGTGTGTGACCGGGGGTGGGCAATGGACACAAGGTCATCCAACGTAGATCAGTACAGCAAGGGAACAGGCCCTTCGTGGGGCTTGAATCAGCCAGTTCGCGGGACCTTTCATCGCCTGGCGCAGCTTAAAATCGGCCGGCGGGGGCTTCAAAATTGGCAGCCTCGATCGCCTTGATGCAGCAGTTTGATTTTGAGCCGCACTGGGTCCCGCGAACGGGCCAATTCAGCTCTTAGAAAGCGTCTGATTCCCGCTTGGATCTTTGAAAGACTACAATGTGATAAATAACACTAAAACAAATAAAACTGAAGCAAATAAAGGCAAACAGAAGAACCAACCTTGGAGGTGGGAGAGAGAGAGGGATGGGAAAAACATACCTAATAACGTGAGTAACCGTGAATGAGGGATTTACCTGCAAGCCAGCCAGGAAACCCGTTCGACCGGATCCCTTAATGACCTAACCCGTTTAAATCCGATACCCGTTTAAATCGTTCCCATCCACCAATACATCCAAATAGTTCAAATGGCAATTGTCCCTGCATCAGACAGCTTTAAGAGATTCTCCGTGAATACCTTCAGTAAGACTTGAAGGTGAAAACACAATTGCTGACACATCGTGTTAATACGATGTTAATAGAGACATTTACCAAGGGCTTAAAAGTGACTGCCACTGTCTGGCGAAAAGCGGAGATTTTAATAGATTTTTTTCCACCGAATTTCAAAATCCGGATTACAAAACATGGGGGGGGGGGGGGATTTGTCCCCCACCTCTCAAAACATGGGAGGGACGTGTCCCCCGGGATTTCCGCCCATGCTTACTGTGCTTGCGGCATCGGTGACCCAGTTTTGATCCCGACTATGGGCGCTGTCTGTACAGAGTTAACGTACGTTAACTCTCACTCTGTCTCCTCACTGAGGGACAGCAACTCAGACGAGGAGGACAGACGCAGACGCAGACGCTCGGCCGTGGCACTCAGGGTGGAGAGGTGAGTGGAAGTGACGCGCTGGGTCCGTGCTGTGTGACTGTCACACGTGTGTGAAAGGACATTGGCCACACGGATGTACAGGGTCACACACAGCACTGGGTCACGCATGTGTGTTGGGACTGGACGAAGCTGGAAAGAGTGAAGAGAAGGTCCTTCAGCTCAACTTGGCCACGCCGGCCAACATGTCCCAGCTACACTAGTCCCACCTGTCTGCACTTGGTCCATATCCCTCCAAACCTGCCTTATCCATGTACCTGTCTAACTGTTTCTTAAACATTGGGATAGTCCTAGCCTCAACTACCTCCTCTGGCAGCTCGTTCCATACACCCACCACCTTTGTGTGAAAACGTTACCCCTCAGATTCCTATTAAATCTTTTCCCCTTCATGTTGAACATACAGTATGTTCTCTGTTCCTCGATTCCCCTATTCTGGGCAAGAGACTGTGCATCTACCCAATCTATTCCTCTCATGATTTTATACACCTCTATAAGATCACCCCTCATCCTCCTGCACTCCAAGGAATAGAGACACAGCCTACTCAACCTCTCCCTCTAATCCTGGCGATTTAATCAGCTCAATGCTCTTCAAGAGCCCAACGCCTACTATTGATGGCAAGCTGCTGAATGTGTGTGGACTGTATCTCCCAGCGCTCCTGAAGCTGGAAAGGGTGAAGAGAAGATTTTGTGGTGTAGAGTGATACAGTGTGGAAACAGCCCCTTCAGCCCAACTTGCCCAGATTTGGTCTCAGAATTCATTCAGGTACCTTTAGGAAGGAGATGAGGAGTAGAGTCTTTAATCAGAGGGTGTTGAATCTGTGGAATTCTTTGCCACAAAAGGCTGTGGAGGCCGTCAGTGGATGTATTTAATGGGAGTAGGCTGGGGAATCCGAGTGAGGGGCCGCTCGAGGACGAACGTTCGCTAATTCTTTGTTTCCTTCCCCGTCTGGGACAGGAGCGCCAGTGACGAAGCATCAGATGCGTCCGGGTGAGTGTGAGCTGGGACGTCGTGTGTGTGTGTGTGTGTGTGTGTGTGTGTGTGTGTGTGTGTGTGTGTGTGTGTGTGTGTGTGTGTGTGTGTGTGTGTGTGTGACCGAGGTGGGCAATGGACACAAGGTACCGCAGTGTCATCCAACGTAGATCAGTACAGCAAGGGAACAGGCCCTTCGTGGGGCTAGAGTCGGCCCGTTCGCGGGACCTTTCATCGCCTGGCGCGGCTTAAAATCGGCCGGCGGGGGCATCAACATCGGCAGCCTCGATCGCCTTCATGCAGCAGTTTGATTTTAAGCCGCACCGGGCGATGAAAGGCCCCACGAACGGGCCAATTCAGCTCTTAGAAAGCGTCTCATTCCCGCTTGGATCTTTGAAAGACTACAATGTGATAAATAACACTAAAACAAATAAAACTGAAGCAAATAAAGGCAAACAGAAGAACCAACCATGGAGGGGGAGAGAGAGAGGGATGGGAAAAACATACCTAATAACGTGAGTAACCGTGAATGAGGGATTTACCTGCAAGCCAGCCAGGAAACCCTTTCGACCGAATCCCTTAATTACCTAACCCGTTTAAATCCGATACCCGTTTAATTCGTTCCCATCCACCAATACATCCAAATAGTTCAAATGGCAATTGTACCTGCATCAGACAGCTTTAAGAGATTCTCCGTGAATTCCTTCAGTAAGACTTGAAGGTGAAAACACAATTGGTGACACATCGTGTTAATATGATGTTAATAGAGACATTTACCAAGGGCTTAAAAGTGACTGCCTCTGTCTGGCGGAAAGCGGAGATTTTAATAGATTTTTTTTCACCGAATTTCAAAATCCAGATTACAAAATATGGGGGGGGGGGGGAATTGTCCCCCACCTCTCAAAACATGGGAGGGACGTGTCCCCCGAGATTTCCGCCCATGCTTACAGTGCTTGCGGCATCGGTGACCCAGTTTTGATCCCGACTATGGGCGCTGTCTGTACAGAGTTAACGTACGTCAACTCTCACTCTGTCTCCTCACTCAGGGACAGCAATTCAGACGAGGAGGACAGACGCAGGCGCTCGGCCGTGGCACTCAGGGTGGAGAGGTGAGTGGAAGTGACGCGCTGTGTGTGTGACTGTCACACGCGTGTGAAAGGACATTGGCCACACGGATGTACAGGGTCACACACAGCACAGGGTCACGCAAGCGTGTTGGGACTGGACGAAGCTGGAAAGAGTGAAGAGAAGGCCCTTCAGCTCAACTTGGCCACGCCGGCCAACATGTCCCAGCTACACTAGTCCCACCTGTCTTCACTTGGTCCATATCCCTCCAAACCTGCCTTATCCATGTACCTGTTAACTGTTTCTTAAACGTTGGGATAGTCCCAGCCTCAACTACCTCCTCTGGCTGCTCGTTCCATACACCCACCTTCAGTTGTGTGAAAAAGTTACCCCTCAGATTCCTATTAAATCTTTTTCCCTTCATCTTGAACATACAGTATGTTCTCTAGTCCTCGATTCCCCTATTCTGGGCAAGAGACTCTGTGCATCTACCCAATCTATTCCTCTCATGATTTTATATACCTCTATAAGATCACCCCTCATCCTCCTGCTCTCCAAGGAATAGAGACACAGCCTACTCAACCTCTCCCTCTAGTCCTGAGGATTTAATCATCTCAATGCTCAACGCCTACTATTGATGGCAAGCTGCTGAATGTGTGTGGACTATATCTCCCAGCGCTCCCGAAGCTGGAAAGGGTGAAGAGAAGATTTTGTGGTGTAGAGTGATACAGTGTGGAAACAGCCTCTGCAGCCCAACTTGCCCAGATTTGGTCTCAGAATTCATTGAGGTACCTTTAGGAAGGAGATGAGGAGTAGAGTCTTTAATCAGAGGGTGTTGAATCTGTGGAATTCTTTGCCACAAAAGGTTGTGGAGGCCGTCAGTGGATGTATTTAATGGGAGTGGGCTGGGGAATCCGAGTGAGGGTCCGCTCGAGGACGAACGTTCGCTAATTCTTTCTTTCCTTCCCCGTCTGGGACAGGAGCGCCAGTGACGAAGCATCAGATGCGTCCGGGTGAGTGTGAGCTGGGACGTCGTGTGTGTTTGTGTGTGTGTGTGTGTGTGTGTGTGTGGAAGTGACGCGCTGGGTCCGTGCTGTGTGACTGTCACACGCGTGTGAAAGGACATTGGCCACACGGATGTACAGGGTCACACACAGCACAGGGTCACGCAAGCGTGTTGGGACTGGACGAAGCTGGAAAGAGTGAAGAGAAGGCCCTTCAGCTCAACTTGGCCACGCCGGCCAACATGTCCCAGCTACACTAGTCCCACCTGTCTGCACTTGGTCCATATCCCTCCAAACCTGCCTTATCCATGTACCTGTCTAACTGTTTCTTAAACATTGGGATAGTCCTAGCCTCAACTACCTCCTCTGGCAGCTCGTTCCATACACCCACCACCCGTTGTGTGAAAAAGTTACCTTTCAGATTCCTATTAAATCTTTTCCCCTTCATCTTGAACATACAGTATGTTCTCTGTTCCTCGATTCCCCTATTCTGGGCAAGAGACTGTGCATCTACCCAATCTATTCCTCTCATGATTTTATACACCTCTATAAGATCACCCCTCATCCTCCTGCACTCCAAGGAATAGAGACACAGCCTACTCAACCTCTCCCTCTAATCCTGGGGATTTAATCATCTCAATGCTCTTCAAGAGCCCAACGCCTACTATTGATGGCAAGCTGCTGAATGTGTGTGGACTGTATCTCCCAGCGCTCCTGAAGCTGGAAAGGGTGAAGAGAAGTTTTGGTGTAGAGTCTTTAATCAGAGGGTGTTGAATCTGTGGAATTCTTTGCCACAAAAGGCTGTGGAGGCCGTCAGTGGATGTATTTAATGGGAGTGGGCTGGGGAATCCGAGTGAGGGGCCGCTCGAGGACGAACGTTCGCTAATTCTTTGTTTCCTTCCCCGTCTGGGACAGGAGCGCCAGTGACGAAGCATCAGATGCGTCCGGGTGAGTGTGAGCTGGGACGTCGTGTGTGTGTGTGTGTGTGTGTGTGTGTGTGTGTGTGACCGGGGTGGGCAATGGACACAAGGTACCGCAGTGTCATCCAACGTAGATCAGTACAGCAAGGGAACAGGCCCTTCGTGGGGCTAGAGTCGGCCCGTTCGCGGGACCTTTCATCGCCTGGCGCGGCTTAAAATCGGCCGGCGGGGGCTTCAACATCGGCAGCCTCGATCGCCTTCATGCAGCAGATTGATTTTAAGCCGCACCGGGCGATGAAAGGCCCCACGAACGGGCCAATTCAGCTCTTAGAAAGCGTCTCATTCCCGCTTGGATCTTTGAAAGACTACAATGTGATAAATAACACTAAAATAAATAAAACTGAAGCAAATAAAGGCAAACAGAAGAACCAACCATGGAGGGGGGAGAGAGAGAGGGATGGGAAAAACATACCTAATAACGTGAGTAACCGTGAATGAGGGATTTACCTGCAAGCCAGCCAGGAAACCCTTTCGACCGAATCCCTTAATTACCTAACCCGTTTAAATCCGATACCCGTTTAATTCGTTCCCATCCACCAATACATCCAAATAGTTCAAATGGCAATTGTACCTGCATCAGACAGCTTTAAGAGATTCACCGTGAATTCCTTCAGTAAGACTTGAAGGTGAAAACACAATTGGTGACACATCGTGTTAATACGATGTTAATAGAGACATTTACCAATGGCTTAAAAGTGACTGCCTCTGTCTGGCGGAAAGCGGAGATTTTAATAGATTTTTTTTCACCGAATTTCAAAATCCAGATTACAAAATATGGGGGGGGGGGGAATTGTCCCCCACCTCTCAAAACATGGGAGGGACGTGTCCCCCGAGATTTCCGCCCATGCTTACAGTGCTTGCGGCATCGGTGACCCAGTTTTGATCCCGACTATGGGCGCTGTCTGTACAGAGTTAACGTACGTCAACTCTCACTCTGTCTCCTCACTCAGGGACAGCAATTCAGACGAGGAGGACAGACGCAGACGCAGGCGCTCGGCTGTGGCACTCAGGGTGGAGAGGTGAGTGGAAGTGACGCGCTGGGTCCGTGCTGTGTGACTGTCACACGCGTGTGAAAGGACATTGGCCACACGGATGTACAGGGTCACACACAGCACAGGGTCACGCAAGCGTGTTGGGACTGGACGAAGCTGGAAAGAGTGAAGAGAAGGCCCTTCAGCTCAACTTGGCCACGCCGGCCAACATGTCCCAGCTACACTAGTCCCACCTGTCTGCACTTGGTCCATATCCCTCCAAACCTGCCTTATCGATGTACCTGTTAACTGTTTCTTAAACGTTGGGATAGTCCCAGCCTCAACTACCTCCTCTGGCAGCTCGTTCCATACACCCACCTCCAGTTGTGTGAAAAAGTTACCCCTCAGATTCCTATTAAATCTTTTTCCCTTCATCTTGAACATACAGTATGTTCTCTAGTCCTCGATTCCCCTATTCTGGGCAAGAGACTCTGCGCATCTACCCAATCTATTCCTCTCATGATTTTATACACCTCTATAAGATCACCCCTCATCCTCCTGCTCTCCAAGGAATAGAGACACAGCCTACTCAACCTCTCCCTCTAGTCCTGGGGATTTAATCATCTCAATGCTCAACGCCTACTATTGATGGCAAGCTGCTGAATGTGTGTGGACTATATCTCCCAGCGCTCCCGAAGCTGGAAAGGGCGAAGAGAAGATTTTGTGGTGTAGAGTGATACAGTGTGGAAACAGCCTCTTCAGCCCAACTTGCCCAGATTTGGTCTCAGAATTCATTGAGGTACCTTTAGGAAGGAGATGAGGAGTAGAGTCTTTAATCAGAGGGTGTTGAATCTGTGGAATTCTTTGCCACAAAAGGTTGTGGAGGCCGTCAGTGGATGTATTTAATGGGAGTGGGCTGGGGAAGCCGAGTGAGGGGCCGCTCGAGGACGAATGTTCGCTAATTCTTTCTTTCCTTCCCCGTCTGGGACAGGAGCGCCAGTGACGAAGCATCAGATGCGTCCGGGTGAGTGTGAGCTGGGACGTCGTGTGTGTTTGTGTGTGTGTGTGTGTGTGTGGAAGTGACGCGCTGGGTCCGTGCTGTGTGACTGTCACACGCGTGTGAAAGGACATTGGCCACACGGATGTACAGGGTCACACACAGCACAGGGTCACGCAAGCGTGTTGGGACTGGACGAAGCTGGAAAGAGTGAAGAGAATGCCCTTCAGCTCAACTTGGCCACGCCGGCCAACATGTCCCAGCTACACTAGTCCCACCTGTCTGCACTTGGTCCATATCCCTCCAAACCTGCCTTATCCATGTACCTGTCTAACTGTTTCTTAAACATTGGGATAGTCCTAGCCTCAACTACCTCCTCTGGCAGCTCGTTCCATACACCCACCACCCGTTGTGTGAAAAAGTTACCTTTCAGATTCCTATTAAATCTTTTCCCCTTCATCTTGAACATACAGTATGTTCTCTGTTCCTCGATTCCCCTATTCTGGGCAAGAGACTGTGCATCTACCCAATCTATTCCTCTCATGATTTTATACACCTCTATAAGATCACCCCTCATCCTCCTGCACTCCAAGGAATAGAGACACAGCCTACTCAACCTCTCCCTCTAATCCTGGGGATTTAATCATCTCAATGCTCTTCAAGAGCCCAACGCCTACTATTGATGGCAAGCTGCTGAATGTGTGTGGACTGTATCTCCCAGCGCTCCTGAAGCTGGAAAGGGTGAAGAGAAGTTTTGGTGGTGTAGAGTGATACAGTGTGGAAACAGCCCCTTCAGCCCAACTTGCCCAGATTTGGTCTCAGAATTCATTCAGGTACCTTTAGGAAGGAGATGAGGAGTAGAGTCTTTAATCAGATGGTGTTGAATCTGTGGAATTCTTTGCCACAAAAGGCTGTGGAGGCCGTCAGTGGATGTATTTAATGGGAGTGGGCTGGGGAATCCGAGTGAGGGGCCACTCGAGGACGAACGTTCGCTAATTCTTTGTTTCCTTCCCCGTCTGGGACAGGAGCGCCAGTGACGAAGCATCAGATGCGTCCGGGTGAGTGTGAGCTGGGACGTCGTGTGTGTGTGTGTGTGTGTGTGTGTGTGTGTGTGTGTGTGTGTGTGACCGGGGTGGGCAATGGACACAAGGTACCGCAGTGTCATCCAACGTAGATCAGTACAGCAAGGGAACAGGCCCTTCGTGGGGCTAGAGTCGGCCCGTTCGCGGGACCTTTCATCGCCTGGCGCGGCTTAAAATCGGCCGGCGGGGGCTTCAACATCGGCAGCCTCGATCGCCTTCATGCAGCAGTTTGATTTTAAGCCGCACCGGGCGATGAAAGGCCCCACGAACAGGCCAATTCAGCTCTTAGAAAGCGTCTCATTCCCGCTTGGATCTTTGAAAGACTACAATGTGATAAATAACACTAAAACAAATAAAACTGAAGCAAATAAAGGCAAACAGAAGAACCAACCATGGAGGGGGGGGAGAGAGAGAGGGATGGGAAAAACATACCTAATAACGTAAGTAACCGTGAATGAGGGATTTACCTGCAAGCCAGCCAGGAAACCCGTTCGACCGGATCCCTTAATGACCTAACCCGTTTAAATCCGATACCCGTTTAAATCGTTCCCATCCACCAATACATCCAAATAGTTCAAATGGCAATTGTACCTGCATCAGACAGCTTTAAGAGATTCTCCGTGAATTCCTTCAGTAAGACTTGAAGGTGAAAACACAATTGGTGACACATCGTGTTAATACGATGTTAATAGAGACATTTACCAAGGGCTTAAAGTGACTGCCTTTGTCTGGCGGAAAGCGAAGATTTTAATAGATTTTTTTTCACCGAATTTCAAAATCCAGATTACAAAATATGGGGGGGGGGGGGGAATTGTCCCCCACCTCTCAAAACATGGGAGGGACGTGTCCCCCGAGATTTCCGCCCATGCTTACAGTGCTTGCGGCATCGGTGACCCAGTTTTGATCCCGACTATGGGCGCTGTCTGTACAGAGTTAACGTACGTCAACTCTCACTCTGTCTCCTCACTCAGGGACAGCAATTCAGACGAGGAGGACAGACGCAGACGCAGGCGCTCGGCCGTGGCACTCAGGGTGGAGAGGTGAGTGGAAGTGACGCGCTGGGTCCGTGCTGTGTGACTGTCACACGCGTGTGAAAGGACATTGGCCACACGGATGTACAGGGTCACACACAGCACAGGGTCACGCAAGCGTGTTGGGACTGGACGAAGCTGGAAAGAGTGAAGAGAAGGCCCTTCAGCTCAACTTGGCCACGCCGGCCAACATGTCCCAGCTACACTAGTCCCACCTGTCTGCACTTGGTCCATATCCCTCCAAACCTGCCTTATCCATGTACCTGTTAACTGTTTCTTAAACGTTGGGATAGTCCCAGCCTCAACTACCTCCTCTGGCAGCTCGTTCCATACACCCACCTCCAGTTGTGTGAAAAAGTTACCCCTCAGATTCCTATTAAATCTTTTTCCCTTCATCTTGAACATACAGTATGTTCTCTAGTCCTCGATTCCCCTATTCTGGGCAAGAGACTCTGTGCATCTACCCAATCTATTCCTCTCATGATTTTATACACCTCTATAAGATCACCCCTCATCCTCCTGCTCTCCAAGGAATAGAGACACAGCCTACTCAACCTCTCCCTCTAGTCCTGGGGATTTAATCATCTCAATGCTCAACGCCTACTATTGATGGCAAGCTGCTGAATGTGTGTGGACTATATCTCCCAGCGCTCCCGAAGCTGGAAAGGGTGAAGAGAAGATTTTGTGGTGTAGAGTGATACAGTGTGGAAACAGCCTCTTCAGCCCAACTTGCCCAGATTTGGTCTCAGAATTCATTGAGGTACCTTTAGGAAGGAGATGAGGAGTAGAGTCTTTAATCAGAGGGTGTTGAATCTGTGGAATTCTTTGCCACAAAAGGTTGTGGAGGCCGTCAGTGGATGTATTTAATGGGAGTGGGCTGGGGAATCCGAGTGAGGGGCCGCTCGAGGACGAACGTTCGCTAATTCTTTCTTTCCTTCCCCGTCTGGGACAGGAGCGCCAGTGACGAAGCATCAGATGCGTCCGGGTGAGTGTGAGCTGGGACGTGGTGTGTGTTTGTGTGTGTGTGTGTGTGTGGAAGTGACGCGCTGGGTCCGTGCTGTGTGACTGTCACACGCGTGTGAAAGGACATTGGCCACACGGATGTACAGGGTCACACACAGCACAGGGTCACGCAAGCGTGTTGGGACTGGACGAAGCTGGAAAGAGTGAAGAGAAGGCCCTTCAGCTCAACTTGGCCACGCCGGCCAACATGTCCCAGCTACACTAGTCCCACCTGTCTGCACTTGGTCCATATCCCTCCAAACCTGCCTTATCCATGTACCTGTTAACTGTTTCTTAAACGTTGGGATAGTCCCAGCCTCAACTACCTCCTCTGGCAGCTCGTTCCATACTCCCACCACCCGTTGTGTGAAAAAGTTACCCCTCAGATTCCTATTAAATCCTTTCCCCTTCATCTTGAACATACAGTATGTTCTCTGGTCCTCGATTCCCCTATTCTGGGCAAGAGACTCTGTGCATCTACCCAATCTATTCCTCTCATGATTTTATACACCTCTATAAGATCACCCCTCATCCTCCTGCTCTCCAAGGAATAGAGACACAGCCTACTCAACCTCTCCCTCTAGTCCTGGGGATTTAATCATCTCAATGCTCAACGCCTACTATTGATGGCAAGCTGCTGAATGTGTGTAGACTGTTTCTCCCAGCGCTCCCGAAGCTGGAAAGGGTGAAGAGAAGATTTTGTGGTGTAGAGTGATACAGTGTGGAAACAGCCCCTTCAGCCCAACTTGCCCAGATTTGGTCTCAGAATTCATTCAGGTACCTTTAGGAAGGAGATGAGGAGTAGAGTCTTTAATCAGAGGGTGTTGAATCTGTGGAATTCTTTGCCACAAAAGGTTGTGGAGGCCGTCAGTGGATGTATTTAATGGGAGTGGGCTGGGGAATCCGAGTGAGGGGCCGCTCGAGGACGAACGTTCGCTAATTCTTTGTTTCCTTCCCCGTCTGGGACAGGAGCGCCAGTGACGAAGCATCAGATGCGTCCGGGTGAGTGTGAGCTGGGACGTCGAGTGTGTGTGTGTGTGTGTGTGTGTGTGTGACCGGGGTGGGCAATGGACACAAGGTACCGCAGTGTCGTCCAACGTAGAGCAGTACAGCACGGGAACAGGCCCTTCAGCCCACCATGTCCACACTGAACACGATGCACGTGATCCATATCCCTCCATTCCCTGCATATCCATGTGCCTATTGGGCCTGTCCCACTTATGCCACTATTTCGGCGACATCCGGCGCCCGTCATAGGTCGCTGAAAATGTTCAACATGTTGAAAATTCAGCGGCGACCAGAAAGATGGGACACTAGAGGAGACGACTCACGACCGTACAGGCGACACGCTGGCGTCATGTCACGGGGTGACACCTGTACGGTCGTGAGTAGTCGCCCAAAGAGTCGTACCTTGTTCTGGTCGCCGCTGGATTTTCAACATGTTGAACATTTTCAGAGATCTGCTGCGACTATGACGGGCAGTCGCCGAAAAAATCGCGTAACATAGAAACATAGAAAGTAGGTGCAGGAGTAGAGGCCATTCGGCCCTTCGACCCTGCACCATTCGCCATTCAATATGATCATGGCTGATCATCCAACTCAGTATCCCATCCCTGCCTTCTCTCCATACCCCCTGATCCCTTTAGCCACAAGGGCCACATCTAACTCCCTCTTAAATATAGCCAATGAACTGTGGCCTCAACTACCTTCTGTGGCAGAGAATTCCACAGATTCACCACTCTCTGTGTAAAAAATGATTTTCTCATCTCGGTTCTAAAAGACTTCCCTCTTATCCTTAAACTGTGTGTGACATCTTATTCTGAAGAAGGGTTTCGACCCGAAACGTTGCCTATTTCCTTCGCTCCATCGATGCTGCTGCACCCACTGTGTTTCTCCTGCATTTTTGTCAATCTTAAACTAAACAAATCCTTGTCAAGGATGCATCCACCCCCCCGCGGTGCCCAGCGGTCCCGCAAATCCACCAGGGTGCCCGTGGACAGGACGTAGTCCCTCTCTAACACCACCCGGGCGTGCACGTCATCCCGGAAAAGGGGCAGGCAGCCGGCTCGGGAAGAAGCATGCACTCTTGGGACTGGGGGAAGCTGGAACGGGAGCAGAGGATGTTGCCTTAGACTCGAAGACATAGGCTGGGTCTGACACTCCCCCCCCCCCACTCCCCCCCCCCCCCCCCCCCTCTGTCTCCCCTCAGGGACAGCGACTCAGACGAGGAGGACAGACGCAGACGCTCAGCCGCGGAGGAGTTGGACTTCATGTGAGTGGGAGAGGGGACGGGGTGAGGTGGGGTGGGGAGAGAAAGGTTGGAAGGGGTCAAAAGGTCATAAGTGATAGGAATAGAATTAAGCCATTCGGCCCAACAAGTCTACTCCGCCATTCAATCACGGCTGAGAAATCCATATTCATACCGCTGGGGTGTAAGCTTCCCAAGCGAAATATAAGATGCTGTTCCTCCAATTTGCATTTGGCCTCGCTGACAATGGAGGAGGCCCATGACAGAAAGGTCAGTGTGGGAATGGCCATAAAGTCATGTGATAGGAGGAGAATTAGGCCATTCGGCCCATCAAAACTACCCCACCATTCAATCACGGCTGATCTATCTCTCCCTCCTAAACCCATTCTCCTGCCTTCTCCCCATAACCTCTGACACCCGTACTAATCAAAATCCATCTATCTCTGCCTTAAACATATCCACTGACTTGTGGCCTCCACCGCCTTCTTTGGCTAAGAATCCCACAGATTCACCACCCTCTGACTAAAGAAATTTCTCCTCATCTCCATCCTGAAAGAAGGTCATTTAAATATGAGGCTACGACCTCTAGTCCTAGACTCTCCCACCAGTGGAAACATCCTCTCCACATCCACTCTATCCAGGCCTTTCACTATTCGGCACTTTTCAATGAGATTCCCCCCATATTCTTCTAAACTCCAGCGAGTGCCGGCCCAGTGCTGACAAACGCTCATCGTAGGTTAATCCACTCGATCCTGGGCTGGAGAAGTTGAGTGACGGGAATACACTAGAATTTAGAAGATTGAGGGGGGATCTTATTGAAACTTACAAAATTCTTAAGGGGTTGGACAGGCTAGATGCAGGAAGATTGTTCCCGATGGTGGGGAAGTCCAGAACAAGGGGTCACAGTTTAAGGATAAGGGGGAAGTCTTTTAGGACCGAGATGAGAAAAACATATTTTTGAACACAGAGAGTGGTGAATCTGTGGAATTCTCTGCCACAGAAGGTAGTTGAGGCCACAGTTCATTAAGAGGGAGTTAGATGTGGCCCTTGAGGCTAAAGGGATCAGGCGGTATGGAGAGAAGGCAGGTCCAGGATACTGAGTTGGATGATCAGCCATGATCACAATGAATGGCGGTGCAGGCTTGAAGGGCCGAATGGCCTCTACTCCTGCACCTATTGTCTATGTTTCTAATACAAACGTTCCCTAATTCTTTGTTTCCGTCCCTGTCTGGCGCTGTAGGTCGGGAATTGACACGAAGAGACGCCGATCTCCTGGTCGCAGGAGGCCCAAGAGGTGAGTGGATGTGGCGCGCTGCGTCCGTGTCCGTGACTCTGTCGCACACGTGTGTGAAGGAGACATCCTCAACACGGATGCACGGGGGCGACAGACAGCACGAGGTCACGCTTGGTTTCAGTTCTGGCTGAAGATGGCTTCTGGGTGTGGAGATGGAGACTGCAGGTGGTGACATGTACCGAGGATATGCACAAAGTGCTGGAGTACCTCAGAGGGACAGGCAGCATCTGTGGAGGAGGAAGGATGGGTGACATTTCATGTCGAGACTAGGGTTGCCAACATTAGCCGAGACATCCCGTATATTGGGCTAAATTGGTTTGTCCCGTACAGGACCGCCCTTGTCCCGTGTTTGACCGCTACTACTCGGGTCGAGGGGACTGTCGGGTCGGACCCCGCCTCACCCGTCCCAACGTAGTGCAGCCCATGGAGTGCAGCAGCAGCAGCAGCAGCGCCTCGCCCGTGGCCCCGTCGGTCGGCCGGCAGCCCGGCCAGCTGTCCGACCTTCGAACCACCGACACCACCACCACCCCTCCTTCCCATGGCCAATCATCGGTTCATGAGTTGGATGGGGTGCCAAAACTCCTCAGCTGGCCCGCCGGCTGGGCTTTGTGTGCAGTCCAGCACCCGGGGCCAACTCATCATTCACCCAGCCATGACCGAGTCGGTCAATGAATTGCCGTGGGGAATTTGTCCCGTATTTTGACCTTTTGTCCCTTATTTGGGAGTGAGAAAGTTGGCAACCCTAATCGAGGCCCTTCTTCAGACTGAGAGTCGGGCGAGAGGGAAATGAGAGAGATAGACGTCGATGTACAGAGATACAGAACAAATGAATGAAATTATGTAAAAAAATAACGATGATAAGGAAATGGTTTGTCCATCGTTGACTGTGAGCTATTTATAACAATTATCTGATAGACTATTATCTGAATGGTGGCAGATTAGGAAAAGGGGAGATGCAACGAGACTTGGGTGTCATGGTACACCAGTCATTGAAAGTAGGCATGCAGGTGCAGCAGGCAGTGAAGAAAGCGAATGGTATGTTAGCATTCATAGCAAAAGGATTTGAGTATAGGAGCAGGGAGGTTCTACTGCAGTTGTACAGGGTCTTGGTGAGACCACACCTGGAGTATTGCATACAGTTTTGGTCTCCTAATCTGAGGAAAGACATTCTTGCCATAGAGGGAGTACAGAGAAGGTTCACCAGACTGATTCCTGGGATGTCAGGACTTTCATATGAAGAAAGACTGGATACACTCAGCTTGTACTCGCTAGAATTTAGAAGATTGAGGGGGGATCTTATAGAAACTTGCAAAATTCTTAAGGGGTTGGACAGGTTAGATGCAGGAAGATTGTTCCCGATGTTGGGGAAGTCCAGAACAAGGGGTCACAGTTTAAGGATAAGGGGGAAGTCTTTTAGGCCCGATATGAGAAAAACATTTTTCACACAGAGAGTGGTGAATCTGTGGAATTCTCTGCCACATAAGGTAGTTGAGGCCAATTCATGGGCTATATTTAAGAGGGAGTTAGATGTGGCCCTTGTGGCTAAAGGGATCAGGGGGTATGGAGAGAAGGCAGGTACAGGATACTGAGTTGGATGATCAGCCATTATCATATTGAATGGCGGTGCAGGCTCGAAGGGCCGAATGGCCTCTACTCCTGCACCTATTTTCTATGTTTCTAGAAGGCAGTGGAGGCTAATTCTCTCGATGCTTTCAAGAGATAGATAGATAGGGCTCTTAAAGATGGTGGAGTCAGGAGATATGGGGAGAAAGCAGGAGCTAGCTTGAAGGGCCGAATGGCCTTTTCCTGCACCTTCTTTCTGCGTTTACTCTGAGGAACATGGGGTCTAAGCTGAAGATAGACACAAAATGCTGGAGTAACTCAGCGGGACAAGCAGCATCTCTGGAGAGTCTGAAGAAGGGTCTCGACCCGAAACGTCACACATTCCTTCTCTGCCTGGCCTGCTGAGTTACTCCAGCATCTTGTGTCTATCTTTGATTTAATTCAGCATCTGCAATTCCTTCCTGCACACGAGGTCTAAGCTGTTTTTGTTTGACCTTCCAACAGAGAGATCTGGTTCATCGCGACTGGAAACTCCAACTGCCCCATCCCATGAGCCAGGACTCACGGACGGAGAATCACGGCTTCGCTTCACGCTACGCACGCTTTCCCTCGCTGCTAAACATCGTCTGTTGGCTGTCCTCCCCACCCATAGAGCACCAACTCCGTGCAACATCTCCTGCCCGGATATCTCCCAGTGGCTGCGCTGTGATCCAGAACATCGGACCCAGACAGAGGAAGGTGCCTGGCCATGAGAAGAACCAGGCCATCCCTCCCCACCTCCAGTCTGGTGGCACCCCTAGTGACACTATGCAGGAGGAGAGGTCTACCCACCCCAGGGTCAACAAGCATGAGACCAGGAGACCCTGATTACATTCATCCTTGGACATTCCTGACATTTCTCCAAGACTCCCTGCACACTCCTCCTGAACTCCCCCTCCATACCTTGGACATTCTCAATGTTCCTTCTGGCTTCCTTGGACGTTCCTAACATTCTTCCGAGATCCCTTGGACATTCCTAACCTTCCACTGAGATTCCTTTGGAAATTCCCAACCTTCCTCTTAGACTACTTGGACCTCCAAATATTCCTCCTTGATTGCTTGGACATTGCTCCTTGGACATTCCCAACATTCCTCTGAGATCCCTTGGACATTCCCAATATTCCTCTGAGATTCCATGGAAATTCCCGAACCTTCCTCTTAGACTACTTGGACCTTCTGAAGATTCCTCCTAAACCCCTTGGACATTGCTCCTTGGACATTCCCATTTCTCCCAGATTGCTTGGACTTTCCTGACATCATCCCTGGACTCTGTGAAACTTCACCCCTTGGTGCGTGGATGTCAATGGGAACCTGGGCCCAACCCTGCCATCATCTGGGACCTGAGGTCCACTATGGTGCCACCACCCACCACCTCCCCCTGCCTGACCGCACGGGTCCTCCCCGCAGCTCTGGGCAGTGGGCAGATTGTTGAACGGCCCACCACACCTTGTCAGCCAGCGCACAGACTAACCATGCTTGATCCTCTGGGGCGGAAAAGGGCTTTGACTGTTTCAACCGCTGTTGGCTTCTCAAGACCAGCACGTGACCCACATACTGACCCAACTCTGTTTCCACTGCACAACGTTCAATAAAGCTTATGCTGTTTGCATCAACGATGTCTCTGTATATCTGTCCAGATCTCTGTTAAAAGTCATAACAGTGGGTGGCACGGTGGCGCAGCGGTTGATTTACTGCCTCACAGCGTCGGAGACCCGGGTTCGATCCTGACTACGGCAGCTTGTCTACACGGAGTTTGTACGTTCGTTCTCCCCGTGACCCGCGTGGGTTTTCTATGAGATCTTCCCTTTTCGTCCCAGGCTCCAAAGACGAACAGGTTTGTAGGTTAGACACAAAATGCTGGAGTAACTCAGCGGGACAGGCAGCATCTCTGGAGAGAAGGGATGGTCACCAATTCCTGCTCCCGCTGAGTTTCTCCAGCATTTTGTGCCCATCTTCAGTTCAAACCAGCATCTGCAGTTCCTTCCTACATAGTATGTAGGTTAGAAACATAGAAACATAGAAAATAGGTGCAGGAGGAGGCCATTCGGCCCTTCGACCCAGCACCGTCATTCATTATGATCATGTCTGATCGTCCCCTATCAATAACCCGTGCCTGCCTTCTCCCCATATCCCTTGACTCCACTAGCCCCAAGACCTCTATCTAACTCTCTCTTAAATCCATCCAGTGATTTGGCCTCCACTGCCCTCTGTGGCAGGGAATTCCATAAATTCACAACTCTGGGTAAAAACGTTTTTTCTCACCTCAGTCTTAAATGACCTCCCCTTTATTCTAAGACTGTGGTCCCTGGTTCTGGACTCACCCAACATTGGGAACATTTTTCCTGCATCTAGCTTGGCCAGTCCTTTTATAATTTTATTTGTTTCTATAAGATACCCCTTCATCCTTCTAAACTCCAGTGAATACAAGCCTAGTCTTTTCAATCTTTCCTCATAGGACAGTCCCGCCATCCCAGGGATCAATCTCGTGAACCTATGCTGCACTGCCCCAATCACAAGGATGTTCTTCCTCAAATTAGGGGACCAAAACTGTACACAATACTCCAGATGTGGTCTTACCAGAGCCCTATACAACTGCAGAAGAACCTCCTTACTCCTATACTGAAATCATCTTGTTATGAAGGCCAACATTCCATTAGCTTTCTTCACTGCCTGCTGTACCTGCACGCCAACTTTCAGTGATCGGTGTACAAGGACGCCCAGGTCTCGCTGCACCTCCCCCTTACCTAACCTAACCCCATTGAGATAATAATCTGCCCCCTTGTTTTTGCCGCCAAAGTGGATAACCTCACATTTATCTATATTATTATACTGCATCTGCCACGCATCTGCCCACTCACTCAACCTGTCCAGATGCCAGTAATATCTTCACAATAATGTTTACAGCCATCAAAGATACCTGGGAGTCATTTATAGTCCTTCAATATTAACCGTGCTCGGGCTATGAACCGAAAATGATGATATTTCAGCGCAAAATACATTTTAAACCCTGTTGAAAACTTCACTGACATGTTATCAAGGATATGTCTCCAGTCGGGCGGTAGGGTGGCGTAGCGGTTAGAGCTGCAGCTTCACAGCGCCGGAGACGTGGGTTCGATCCTGATTACGGGTGCTTATCTGTCACGAGTTTGCAAGCTCTTCCCGTGACCTGGGTGGATTCTATCCGAGATCTTCGGTTTCGTCCCACACTCCAAAGACATATATGTGTACAGGTTAATTGGCTTTGTATGGATGTAAAATTGTCCGTGTTGGCTGGATAGTGTCAGTGTGCGCGGATCGCTGGTCGGTGCGGACTCGGTGGGCCGAATGGTCTGATTCCGCGCTGTATCTCAAATCTAAACTAAAACTGAACTAAACAATGCAGAACAAATCGTGTCTCAACATGCATGATCAGTAACATAGAAACATAGGAAATAGGTGCAGGAGGAGGCCATTCGGCCCTTCGAGCCAGCACCGCCATTCATTGTGATCATGGCTGATCGTCCCCTATCAATAACCCGTGCCTGCCTTCTCCCCATATCCCTTGACTCCACTGGCCCCTAGAGCTCTATCTAACTCTCTCTTAAATCCATCCAGTGACTTGGCCTCCACTACCCTCTGTGGCAGGGAATTCCACAAATTCACAACTCTCTGGGTGAAAAAGTTGTTTCTCACCTCAGTCTTAAATGACCTCCCCTTTATTCTAAGACTGTGTGGCCCCTGGTTCTGGACTCGCCCAACATTGGGAACATTTTTCCTGCATCTAGCTTGTCCAGTCCTTTCATAATTTAATATTTTTCTCTAAGATTTGCCCCTCATCCTTCTAAACTCCAGTGAATATAAGCCTAGTCTTTTAAATCTTTCCTCGTATGAGAGTTAGATATAGCTCTAGGGGCTGGTGGAGTCAAGGGATATGGGGAGAAGGCAGGCACGGGTTATTGATACGGGACGATCAGCCATGATCACAATGAATGGCGGTGCTGGCTCGAAGGGCCGAATGGCCTCCTCCAGCACCTATCTTCTATGTTTCTATGACAGTCCCGCCATCCCAGGGATCAATCTCGTGAACCTATGCTGCACTGCCTCAATCACAAGGATGTCCTTCCTCAAATTAGGAGACCAAAACTGTACACAATGCTCCAGGTGTGGTCTCACCAGAACCCTATACAACTGCAGAAGAACCTCTTTACTTCTATGACCTGCTTCCACGCTGGATCTCAAATCTAAACTAAAACTGAACTAAACACTGCAGAACAAATCGAGTCTCAACAGGTGTGATCGGTAATTGTAAAAAATGACACATTGAGAGTTGCAATTGTTTCACACGAGCCTGTTCCTGAAGTTAAATATACTTTCAATCCGACGAAGGGGTGCAAAATAGTAAGATTAAACGAGAACTTACCAGTTTGAAGTTTGATCTTTATTTCACGATGAGGGAATACGTGAAGAAGGCCGTTCAGCCGCACGTCCGTCAAACTTCAAAGCAGCGGTGTGAAATCACAGATAATAATAGTGGCTGAAGTATGATAGTAATATGAAAGAAGACTAGAACTACCAGATGACCTTAATGAGGGCTGGGAGCGGAGGGCACGTAATCCCTCATCGTAACTCCTCATAAAATAAAGATCAAACTGGTAAATTCTCGTTTAATCTTACTATTTTACTTCGGAGTCACATGAGTGACTACGTGAAGATTTCAAAGCTCTGTGATTTCATGCCGTGAGAAAACAAGTCTACACAACCACAACTGCCTCATTGACAAATGAGGGAAAACATTCATAATGCATACAGTCATGACATAGATTTAAACATGCTGATGCTGTTAAATAAGCAATAACAATAATCACATCTCTCATCCGGATGGAACCTATAACAGAACATAAAATAAATTGAGAAATATCCCTGGTCTGGCAACGGGTTATTATAACATGTTTGAAAATGTTGTTCATTTGGCCACGCTACAGCCGTTAGGATGTGGTCCAGCAGAATGTAATTAACCCTTGCTGCTGCTGTTATAGCAGCCCTGGTGTAGTGAGATGCGGATCAGTATCTACTCCTGCATAACTTAACTCAGTTTTAACACCTGGCAAGATCTGAGCAGATAGGTTCTTATAACGTCTTTTGTAACTAATAATCGTAGTTAGCTCAGAGTCTCAAAGGCTCTTGGTGACCTTGACGTATTGTTGTAAATGTGTGTCCCCACATAACGAAAGGCCCCTGTGTATGTCTTGAATTATCTTGAGACCTGACACCCCTACTGCTCTGCTTAAATTAATTATAGCATAAAATCTTATGCATATATTCGCAGATACACCATCCTCTCCTGTCACAATAATGTAATGAGTGACCTGTTGCGCTAACCAGCGCCAGGAGGATAACTACCTAATGAGATCCGATCAAAGCTAAGAATGTAGCTGAGAACCTCCTAGTGAAATAGTGTTAACACAATGTCAATCTCCCATACTGCATTGTATTTGTCCTGGGAACCTTGTGTAACAGATATCCTTTACTAACTCGATATCCGAGGTGAACCCAACAACTTGGACCTTGTTAGCTGCAGTAAGTCTGATGGAAAGCACCTTGGCACAGTTAATGATCCTATAATTCAATATTGTCAAAGACCATTTAAATGAACTGCAATAGCTCAGGATCTGCACCATTTTAAATGTAACATGAGCATTAAACAAACGCTTCCCATCTGAAACCGCTTTTTGTTACCATTCCAGCACTGTGAATACATACAAAAATAGGCGTGACAACCCAAGCCGTAAGCAGTCTATTGAGAATCTGTAGAACATATATTAGTTTTATCATGCAACGGCTGATCTCTCAAGCCACAGGCTGAACCAGCAAATTACGTTTAAAATAACCATATAATGTTGCATTATTATTATTCCCGACAAATCGGGGATCAAACTGCATAGGCCAATTCCACAGCTGGAACCTAAAGCGACTCTTGATGACTATTTCAAGACCCGACTCATAAAGCAAATTGGAGGAAGACATAAAAGACCATTCCTCATGCTTGTAGCAAGAATGTATCTTTCGCCACTGTTATGCCACACATTTTTGCAACCTTTAATTAGCATGAAAACAATATATCTATATTCGGTGTTGCATTAAATCAGAATTTCATAAATACTGCGTGGTCCAACACACATTCTGTGTTGTCATTGATCTGTACTTAATGATACTCCAGTGGCAAATTCGATTATGTACCTTTTACATGATCTTTTCCCTGATTGCACCCTCGTGCTTATCATATGCCACATCTTAGTGTATCAACATGACGTTGAGCATGCACCTATGCATATTCACTCAATCACTCTTTAACCCATAAATGCACGTAGGGTCTATAGATAGTTGATACTGAAGAGTTAATAACTCATTGCAAATCTCCTGCACCTCCAACTAGAGATGACATTCGCATGTTCCCACCTTAAGCCATAGCATCTTTTTTGTAATATAATGACATATTTATTGATCAACTACTGGAGCAATGTTGAATACTGTTTGTCCATCATAGTGGCTTTATTAGCTTCAGCTGGCAATAGCAAGTTGTATTATCAATGACCTTCATGACCCTTATTGTTTGTCATTAAGCATGCTGTCAGTTCTCCCACTTGCACAGCTGCATCACATCTATTACATTGCCAGTTAGTCTAATGGATAGGAACTCCTTTATAACCACAAGGCTGTTCCAGGTTTCTATTGATTCCAATCTGTTGCCCAGGGCGGAGTCACAGGCCAACTATCCATTTGATAACAACCTAATTTACTGGATAGGAGAGAACAATTCCTCAATTAGCTTGAGACTGAATGGATTTTAGCCAAATACAGCATCAAAATATAATCCAGACAATACATCACAAGCATTTTTGAACTCGGAGTAGTCCTTTGAATGATTTATTGTTATCATACTGTTTAAATTGCCTCATCATACAATGCCTTCAAATATCTCTGATGATCATTGTACATGGAAAAACCCTAGGAAATCAGTTTGATCACTTCTTTGATCAGTTCATAACAGTAGGGGACGCTGCTCTGGCAGCAGCCATGTCATGCAGCTCGTCAGTTTTTCAACCTTTTTTTATTTTTTTAGTATGTTTTAAAGTCCGTATTTAATGTTTCTTTGTGTGTTTTATGTGGGGGGTGGTGTGGGTGAGGGGGAAACCGCTTCGGTCGCCTCCTCCACGGAGAGGCGAGTTTTTCCAGGTCGCCTCCCCCGTGGCCTAACATCAAGGATCGACGCGGCCTTTCCCGGAAACGCGCCCGGGGCTTCAGCGGCGGGCGCAGCGTGGACTCTCGGCGTGGAGCGGGTGAGCCCTCGCTGGAGGGGAGCGCTCCGTTTCGCTGGCCCGGGGCAGCCGGCAGAGCTCCAGCTGGTGCGGCGTCTACAGCCCGGGATCTCACGTTGGGGACCCGGGGGAAGAAGAAGCCATCACTGCCGGCCCGCGGCCGACTTCTACCGCGGGTCCGGCATGGACTTACCATCAACCCTGGAGGGGAGCTTCGACCGCCGGCCCTGCAGTCTACGGTGCTTCTGGCTGCGGCGGGGACTTTAAATCTTGACCGCCGGCCTGCGGCCTACAACAACTTAAAGCCGCGGTCTCCGGTGAGGAAGAGCCGATCCTGGACTGACTCTGGACCTGACCACGGGGGGGGAAATGGAGGAGGACTGGCCAAATTTTGTGCCTTCCACCACAGTGATGAATGCTGTGGTGGATGTTTGTGTTACAGTTTTATTGTGGTTGTGTGTTCTTTATTATTGTATCGCTGCAGACAACCCAAATTTCCACCAGCCTGGCTGTGTGGCAATAAATTATATCTAATCTAATCTAATCTTTCATAATGAACAGGCCACACCTGCCATCATTTCGAGTCTGCCCTGACGGCAACTCTGGCCCGGTTCCGATAATTTTCACATATCCCAAGACAACTCTTGCCATAATTCTGACCTTGCCTTGAAAGACAATTCCCCATATCTCCGAGCCTGTCTCGAAGGCAACCTGGCTAAAATACTGGACCTGGCTCAACACTCTTCTGGCCAAATTCCAACCTTCTTGGAATACTAGTAATGTCCAGTTACCTGGTTAAAATGCCTCTGAGTAGATGACAATGTCTCAGTTATTTGTGTATTGCCCAACCAATTGTAAATCTTACCAACTTGTTTGTGGTCACTTAGTTGTAGAGTAACTCTGGTCAGCTTAATGCTGTTACCAGCTTCAGTGAACCGCTTCCGGCCGATGAAGCTGTGGGGTGCGTTTTCCCCCTAAACTATGAATCCTTACTCGTCGTTGGCCTAATTGGTCCAACAGTTTATGCTTCGCCCTTCAGGTTTTGCCTGTGGAATAGGTCTTACCTGATTAGAAGATTCGGCAGGTGGCTCTAACGTCCCCTGATAGCGGTGTTCACTGCATTGTGTTGGGATGGCAACCTTGTTGCCAGGAATCGTACCTCCGACATGTACCCTTCATCCCTTGAGGTATGCTCCACGCTATACCCTCAGCCTCGGCATCAGATTACACTGACCCGGCATGTTCTCCTCTTCCATAAGGGAGACATTGAGCAGCCCTACTACAAGGCGCTGCTGGCGCGGCCTCTCCAACAGGCCCACCCTTCAGGGTCAGAAAATGCCCCGGTAAGCTCACCTCCTCCATGAGGGAGACATCGTGCAGCCCTTCTACAGGTGCTGCTGCCATACATTTAAGCAGCCCTATACAAGGCGCTGCTGACACGGCCTAGAGCAATAGGCACGGCACTGCCATAGATTCAGCATCCCCATTATGCAGCCCTGTTACAAGGCGCTGCTGGCAAGGGCTCTCCCATCTGCCCAACACTGCCATATCTCCTGATGTTAGGGTGTATCTATCTTGAGCCTCCTCTCAATAAGGCTCCATCCTGGCCATTCCACATTATTAATTTTTTCCCCCCGGAAGGAACCCTCCCGGCACCAGGACTGACCATTTGGGTCGATTCACCCCATATCTTGGGGACCTCTGCGGTCTGGGCACCGCATAGCTGGTGGATTTCCCTCCCCCAGGAATCCCAGCCTCCTTATAGATATATCGGAGGGAAATCCTCCCAACACCCGACATATATTGTCGTAGGGAAAACCCCTCCCGACTCCTGGTCTACTGGAGGTCCCCTGCTCGGGAAACCCCAGTATTCATATTCATCTTGGGGGGAAGCCCTCCCGGCCTACTGGAAGTCTCCTTCCTCGGGACACCCCCGCATAAATTTTATTGTCGGAGGGGAAACCCCCTCCCGGCACCGGCCTACTCGAGGTCCCCTCCCTGGGAACCCCAGCGTCTATGTGCCTATCGGAGGGAACCCTTCCGGCACCCGGAGCGCCTGGAAGCCACTGACCCCCGTCAGCGACCGTCTTCCGCGACACCCGACATTCTCCAGCTACCCGCTCTTGGCGGCAAGAACCGGGGTTTCCCCACAGCCCACAGCTGGTTCCCTCGTCGGGCCTCGCGAATCCTTCGGCAGAAAGCCTCTGGAGCAAGAGGTTCCTGCAGGGAATAAAACAGGTAAGAAAAATCGCTCCTATCGAATACTGTGCTTTCTATGTGGTCGATTAGGAAAAGGGGAGATGCAACGAGACCTGGGTGTCATGGTACACCAGTCATTGAAAGTAGGCATGCAGGTGCAGCAGGCAGTGAAGAAAGCCAATGGTATGTCAGCATTCATAGCAAAAGGATTTGAGTATAGGAGCAGGGAGGTTCTACTGCAGTTGTACAGGGTTTTGGTGAGACCACACCTGGAGTTTTGCGTACACTTTTGGTCTCCTAATCTGAGGAAAGACATTCTTGTCATAGAGGGAGTACAGAGAAGGTTCACCAGACTGATTCCTGGGATGTCAGGACTTTCATATGAAGAAAGACTAGATAGAGTCGGTTTGTACTCGCTAGAATTTAGATGATTGAGGGGGGATCTTATAGAAACTTACAAAATTCTTAAGGGTTGGACAGGCTAGATGCAGGAAGATTGTTCCGGATGTTGGGGAGGTCCAGAGCAAGGGATAACAGTTTAAGCATAAGGGGGAAATCTTTTAGGACCGAGATGAGAAAAACATTTTTCACACAGAGAGTGGTGAATCTGTGGAATTCTCTGCCACAGAAGGAAGTTGAGGACAGTTCATTGGCTATATTTAAGAGGGAGTTAGATGTGACCCTTGAGGCTAAATGAATCATGGGGTATGGAGAGAAGGCAGGTACAGAATACTGAGTTGGATGATCAGCCATGATCATATTGAATGGCGGTGCAGGCTCGAAGGGCCGAATGGCCTCTACTTCTGCACCTATTTTCTATTTTTCTATGTTTCTATGAAATAATAGGTGATGTTTCGGGCCATAACCATTCTTCGGATGCGTAACTGACACTCTACTTCAGTCAGATTTTCTGTTCTATGTTGCCAAAGGACAAATGGCAATCGTAAAACAATAACATAAGGTCGAAAGGGTAACAGAACCTTTGCGCATTTGTCTGAAGAACAAATGCGCATTTGTCTTGACCCGAAAGGTCACTCATTCCTTCTCTCCAGAGATGCTGATGTCCCGCTGAGTTAATCCATCTTTTTGTGTCTTTAAACCAGTAGTTCCTTCCAACACATTTGCTTATCTGTGATGGGTGGAATTGGGCTGTGTTTACTCTGCTGGGACTTTTGGAGGAGCGCAATGTACTGCAGGAGTCGGTAACCTACGGCCCCCGGGCCGAAAGCAGCCCGTAACCCGAAACCATCCGGCCCGCAGGCGGATTTTATTTCCCGTAATCATCCGGTCCGTCGAGCGCGGCCGAGAGCCGACCTCTGGCCGTACCGCACGCATCCTGCGCAAAGCTGCCGGCACAGCCGCGCATCTTCTGTGAACACGTTTACGAAAGAACTGCAGATGCTGGAAAAATCGACAGTAGACAAAAATGCTGGAGAAACTCAGCGGGTGAGACATGCAAGAATTGCACGAGGCTGCCTCACCCGCTGAGTTTCTCCAGAGTTTTTGTCTACCTTCTGTGAACACGTGATTTGATGCCTGCCATCCGGGGCGGGATCCATGTGTACACGTGATAGATGTGGCCCCCCATCCGCTCACAGACATGCGTCCCGGCCCCTATGCAGTACATGATTGCCGACCCCCTATTTACTCTATATTTGTTACAAGACCATTTGGAAGAAGGAAAAGTTCTTAAAGTGCCTCTTGCAAAGGCAAATCATAAAAGGAAAATTCTGCACAAGGAGTAGATGAATCTTTGTTGCGCATTCTCCTAGATTGTTCCCAGTGACACGCTAGAGGCAGGAAACATGTTCCCGATGTTGGGGGAGTCCAGAACCAGGGGCCACACACACTTTAAGAATAAGGAGTAAGTCATTTAGAACGGAGATGAGGAAACACTTTTTCACCCAGAGAGATGTGAGTCTGTGGAATTCAGGTGGAGGCCGGTTCTCTGGATACTTTCAAGAGAGAATTAGATAGGGCTCTTAAAGATAGCGGAGTCAGGGGATATGGTGAGAAGGCAGGAACGGTGTACTGATTGGGGATGATCAGCCATGATCACATTGAATGGCGGTGCGGGCTGGAAGGGCCGAATTGCCTACTCCTGCACCTATTGTCTATTGTCTATTGTAAAGGCCCAGGAACATCCATGATGGTCCCGTGATGAAATAGTCAACATCTGGTGAACCGAATGGGATTAGTACACTGAAACTGAAGGGATTATCTGCATCCTTTACGCCTCTGCACTCCATTCCTGTGTTATTGGTTAAACGAGGGAAGTACATACTGTACACCTTGAGCAATACCATGGTGTGATGTCAAAATAACTTAATTAATCTCTTTAGTTTAGAGATACAGCACAGAAATAGGCCCATGGGCCCACTGAGTCCACGCTGACCAGCGATCCCCGCACACTAACACGATCCAACACACCACCAGGGCTCTCGCTTAACTTTCTGTCCCTGTTGCCAGCCGGGCAACCTTGGCAGCTTTTCAGGTTGCCAAATGACAGTGTAGGTGGTCATTTAAGACGGTTTGTATGACGCGTGTGATTATGTGCTCGAACGAAGTGCATAGTTACCTGGTAGACAGAAATGCTGGAGAAACTCAGCGGGTGCAGCAGCATCTATGGAGCGAAGGAAATAGGCAATGTTTCGGGCCAAAACCCTTCTTCAGACCAGTCGGAATTATGGTCAATGAAGCATTCACATATTATTTCTGCTTCAAATAAGTCACAAACTAAACATTTTCCCCAATCACGACATGATCTATACCACAATGACAGAGAGTGACAGAGAGAGAGAGATAGAGAGGGGGGCCGCTCAGAGTTGCTTCCCAAGCCGGGCAAAATGTGACGGCTGTTCGGTTGCCCGACGGCACTTTAGGTCGCCATTGGCAACCGGGCAACCGCTAATTTCGAGCCCTGATAACAATGAATAAGAATGGAGCGGCTGGGCTTGTACACTCTCGTGTTTAGAAGGATGAGAGGCGATCTGATTGAAACATATAAAATTATTAAGGGTTTGGACACGCTAGAGGCAGGAAACATGTTCCCGATGTGTGTGTTTTAATGCCATCCTTTCTGAGGCTGGGCGTCCAGAACTGCACATCATACACCATGTGGCGGTCATGGTGGTGCAGCGGTAGAGTTACTGCCTTACAGCGAATGCAGCGCCGGAGAACCGGGCTTGATCCCGACTATGGATGCTGTCAGTACGGAGTTTGTACGTTCTCCCCGTGACCTGCGTGGGCTTTCTCTGAGATCTTCGGTGTCCTCCTGCACTCCAAAGACGTACAGGTTTGCAGGTTAATTGGCTTGGTAAATATAAAAATTGTCCCTAGTGGGTGTAGGATTGTGTTTGTGTGCGGGGATCGCTGGTCGGCGCGGACCCAGTTGGCCGAAGGGCCTATTTCTGTGCTGTATCTCTAAACTAAATTAAACAAAACTAAACCACGTGTGATCTCACAAAAGCCCCTTCACAATTGCATTAGGTCTCCTGACTTCTCTGTTCAATCCCTCTTGTAATGAAGCCCAGGCCACAATTGCCCAAGCCCCAATTGTTCCTGCCACCTACATGTTCCCTTTCAGTGACTTGCATGCAGACACACCCAGCTCTCTTTCAACATCAACAACTACCCAAATTCTTTCCATGCACAAAGATATTCCTCTTTCTCCTTCCGTGTGGATGTTGTGGGGCTTCTCCAAACTGTACCATTTTGTTACGGTCAGGGTTAGGGTAAGCGTTAGGGTTAGGGTAAGGGACAGGGTTAGAGTAAGGGTTAGGGTAAGGGTTAGGGTAAGGGTTAGGGTAAGCGTTAGGGTTAGGGTTAGGATAAGGGTTAGAGTAAGGGTTAGGGTAAGCATTAGGTTTAGGGTAAGGGTTAGGGTTAGGGTAAGCGTTTGGGTTAGGGTTAGGGTTAGAGTAAGGGTTAGGGTAAGCGTTAGGTTTAGGGTAAGGGTTAGGGTAAGCATTAGGGTTAGGGTATGGGTTAGTTAGGGTTAGGGTTAGGGTTAGAATAAGGGTTAGTGTTTGGGTTAGTGTTAGGGTAAGAGTTAGGGTTAGTGTTAGTGTAAGGGTTAGGGTTAGGGTAAGGGTTCGGGTTAGGGTTAGGGTTAGGGTTAGGGTAAGGGTTAGGGTTAGGGTAAGGGTTAGGGTAAGGGTTAGGGTTAGGGTGAGGGTGAGGGTTAGGGTTAGGGTTAGTGTTAGGGTTAGGGCAAGGGTTAGGGTTAGAGTTAGGGTAAGTGTTAGGGTTACGGTTAGTGTTAGGGTAAGTGTTAGGGTTAGTGTTAGTGTAAGGGTTAGTGTTAGGGTTAGGGTTAGGGTTAGTGTTAGTGTAAGGGTTAGTGTTAGGGTTAAGGTTATGGTTAGGGTTAGTGTTAGTGTAAGGGTTAGGGTTAGAGTAAGGGTTAGGGTTAGGGTTAGGGTTAGGTTATGATTTATCGGACAGTGGGACAAAATGCCCTCTGGTGTTCAGTGATCTCCCCCTGGATATTGCTATCCACTATCTACTGCCACTTTGGTCTGGCCCACGGTCTCATCATCCTTGTTCAAATCTATTCGCCTTTACACTTGCCCTTCCCTCGACTTGTAGGAATCAGTCAGGATCCACCCTAGGTTTGAGTTTATGCTAGGTTAAGGCCATTGGGTTCTTGGGTCTGTAGCGTTTCAATCCATATCCTCTCCGCCCTCTTCCGACACCCTGTTGACCAATTGATGTTTGTTTCTAGGCCCATGATCTCCAGGGACTGGATTTGGTTTAGGGTGAGGGCTGTTGTCAGATTGAGGCCCATCACAAATTGGAGGAACAGCATCTCATATTTCGCTTGGGGCAGCTTACATCCCAACGTTGACATCTCTAACTTCAAGTAACCCTTGCCTTCCCTCTCTCTCCATCCACGAATATGTTCAAATGCCTTGTAAATGTTGTTACAGTATTTGCCTCAACTACCTCCTTTGGTAGCTTGTTCCTGTACACTGTAAAAGTTGCCCCTCGGGTTCCTCCCGTGCGTATAGGAGTAAAGTTGACCGCAGCTATTTACAATATACATTCATGATCTAGATGAAGGGATTCAAAGTAACATGAGCAAATTTACAGATGACACAAAGCTGGGTGGCAGTGTGAACTGTGAGGAGGATGCTATGAGGATGCAGGGTGACTTGGACAGGTTGGGTGAGTGGGCAGATGCACGGCAGATGCAGTTCAATGCGGATACATGTGAGGTTATCCACTTTGGTGTCTAAAACAGAAAGGCAGATTATTATCTAAATGGAGTTGGGAAAAGGGGATCTGGGGGTCCTCGTTCATTAGTCTATGAAAGTAAGCATGCAGGTACTGCAGGCAGTGAAGAAAGCGAATGGCATGTTGGCTTTCATAACAAGAGGATTTGAGTATGGTAGCAAAGAGGTCCTTCTGCAGTTGTACTGAGACCACATCTGGAGTATTGTGTGCAGTTTTGGTCTCCTAATTTGAGGAAGGACATCTTTGCTATTGAGGCAGTGCAGCGTAGGTTTGACGAGGTTAATCCCCGGGATGGCGGGACTGTCATATGAGGAAAGATTGGAAAGAGTGGGCTTTCACTGGAGTTTAGAAGGATGAGAGGGTTTCTTATAGAAACATATACAATTATAAAAGGACTGGTCAAGCTAGATGCAGGAAAAATGTTCCCAATGACGGGGGAGTCCAGAACCAGGTGCCAAAGTCTAAGAATAAAGGGGAGGCCATTTAAAACTGCGATGAGAAAACACAATTTCACCCAGAGAGTTGTGAATTTGTGGAAGTCTCTGCCACAAAAGGCAGTAGAGGCCAATTCACTGGATGAAATTAAAAGAGAGATAGATAGAGCTCTAGGGGATAGCAGAATCAAGGGAAATGGGGAGAAGGCAGGCATGGTTTACTGATCAGCCATGATCACAGTGAATGGCGGTGCTGGCTTGAAGGTTCAAATGGCCTCCTCCTGCACCTATTTTGTATGTTTCTATGTTTCACCTTAAACCTCAATCACCTATCCATGTTCTCCACAGATGCTGCCTGACCTGCTGAGTTACTCCAGCACTCTGTGAAACGTCACCTATCCTTGTTCCCCACAGATGCTGCCTGACCCGCTGAGTTACTCCAGCACTCTGTGAAACGTCACCTATCCATGTTCCCCACAGATGCTGCCTGACCTGCTGAGTTACTCCAGCACTCTGTGAAACGTCACCTATCCATGTTCCCCACAGATGCTGCCTGACCCGCTCAGTTACTCCAGCACTCTGTGAAACGTCACCTATCCATGTTCTCCACAGATGCTGCCTGACCCGCTGAGTTACTCCAGCACTCTGTGAAACGTCACCTATCCATGTTCTCCATAGATGCTGCCTGACCCGCTGAGTTACTCCAGCACCCTTGCCCGCCTGTCATGGGGGAGCGGACATTGTTCTTCTTTGGGAGTTTCCTAATGGATGAGTGTTTGTACATCAGGCATCTGGTGGGATGGCACAATATCTGAGGTTAGTCATTAAAATCTTCTGTTGCCATTCCTCACATTCGTTGCATGTCTCACTAAACCACAACCTTTGTCACCTCTCCATATATAGAGGCCGCTGACAAGTGGAGCTCTAGTACGGTTTGTCAACGGACAGGTAAGGTACCTGCAGGTAGCGGCAATGTACCTGTAGTCTCGGGAGTGAAGTGTACAGTGTGTATATCTCTCTGTTTCATTCACTCTATCACCATCTATTTCTATCACTGTCTCTTTCTCCCTCTCCCCCCTCTCTCTCTCTCTCTCTCTCACTCTTTCTCTCTGTGTTACGTTCTCTCTATCTCTATTTCTGTGTCACTTTCTACTTTTTCTCTCTCTGTTTCATTCTCTATCTCTATTGATTTCAGTGTCACTCTCTCTCTCTGTTTCATTCTCTATCTCTATCGATTTCAGTGTCACTCTCTAATTTCTTTCTCCCTCTCCCTCTCTCCTCCCTCATTCTCTCTCTCTCTGTTTCGTTCACTCTATCTCCATCTATTTCCATCCCTCTCTCTCTTTCTCTTTCACCCGCCCTCCTTTCGCTCCCACTCTTCCTTCACTCTCTCCCCTCTCCCTGTCGATGTCAATGGACAATAGAGGACCCGGTGTGGGGGGGACGAGTAAGGGGGGGGGGGGAACAAAAGGGGACTTGGTGCGGGGATACTTTGTAAGAGCCCTTTATGAGGGGGGATCTTATAGAAACGTACAAAATTCTTAAGGGGTTGGACAGGCTAGATGCAGGAAGATGGTTCCCAATGTTGGCATTCATAGCAAAAGGATTTGAGTATAGGAGCAGGGAGGTTCTACTGCAGTTGTACAGGGTCTTGGTGAGACCACACCTGGAGTATTGCGTACAGTTTTGGTCTCCTAATCTGAGGAAAGACATTCTTGCCATAGAGGGAGTACAGACAAGGTTCACCAGGCTGATTCCTAGGATGTCAGGACTTTTATATGAAGAAAGACTGGATAGACTCGGCTTGTACTCGCTAGAATTTAGAAGATTGAGGGGGGATCTTATAGAAACGTACAAATTTCTTAAGGGGTTGGACAGGCTAGATGCAGGAAGTTTGTTCCCGATGTTGGGGAAGTCCAGAACAAGGGGTCACAGTTTAAGGATAAGGGGGAAGTCTTTCTCAGTCTACCCCACGACAGAAGGGGGAGGAGTGGTACAGTTTGATAGCCACAGGGAAGAAGGATCTCCTGTGGCGTTCTGTGCTGCATCTTGGTGGGACAAGTCTGTTGCTGAAGGTGCTCCTCAGATTGACCGGTGTGTCATGGAGGGGGTGAGCTGTATTGTCCAGGATGCTCCGCAGTTTGAGGAGTATCCCCCCCCCCCCCCCTCCAGCACCACCTCCCGTGAATCCAACTCCATTTCCTCTTTCCTAAAATCCTAAAAGATTTCCCCCTTATCCTTAAACTGTTCCCGATGTTGGGGAAGTCCAGAACAAGGGGTCACAGTTTAAGGATAAGGGGGAAATATTTTAGGACCGAGATGAGAAAAACATTTTTCACGCAGAGAGTGGTGAATCTGTGGAATTCTGTGCCACAGAATGTAGTTGAGGCCAGTTCATTGGCTATATTTAAGAGGGAGTTAGATGTGGCCCTTGTGGCTAAAGGGATCAGGGGGTATGGAGAGAAGGCAGGTACAGGATACTGAGTTGGATGATCAGCCATGATCATATGGAATGGCGGTGCATGCTTGAATGGCCTACTCCTGCACCTATTTTGTATGTTTCTATGTTTCTATTTCCGCCCCTACAGCCTTCCGACGGGTTTGTTGGTCTGGGGGTCTGAGGGGAGGGGCGGGAGGGGGGGATTCCTCAGCCGCGGTTGTCTCTGGAGCACCCTTCCAGGGGGGGCCAGTGGAAGCACCGACCCCTGCAATGTTTAACCGCGGCACTGCGGGGGCTGGCAGGAATACTGTGGGCCGAAGGGCAGTGGTGGCCGTAAGTGGCACCGACTAATGGCTGTCTTTGTGTCTACACACAGAGACAATGGTGCCTGTGATTCTCCTCTTGCTCGCCCTGCTTGCCATCGGAGGTGATTGCGGGAGAAGGTAGGAGCGTCTGTCTGTGTCTGTGTCTGTCCATGTGTGAGGTATCCCACCCCCTCCCCGGTCACCCCACTCCTCGACATCCCCAGTCTACAGTTCCTCACACCCTGGTCTGCTCGAGTTGCCAACTGTCCCGTATTAGCCGGGACATCCCGTATATTGGGTTAAATCGGTTTGTCCCGTACGGGACCGCCCATGTCCCGTATTTGACCGCTACTACTCGGGTCGAGGGGACTGTCGGGTCGGATCCCGCCTCATCCGTCCCAACGTAGTGCAGCCCATGGAGTGCAGCAGCAGCAGCAGCAGCAGCAGCGCCTCGCCCGTGGCCCTGTCGGTCGCTCGGCAGCCCGGCCAGCTGTCAGTCCGACCTTCGCTGACCGCCGACACCACCACCACCCCTCCTTCTCACGGCCGATCATCGGTTCATGAGTTGGACGGGGCGCCGAGCTGTGCGGGCGGCCCCCGGGCCAAAACTCCTCAGCTGGCCCGCCGGCTGGGCTTTGTGTGCATGTCCAGCACCCGGGGCCAACTCATCATTCACCCAGCCACGGCCGAGTCGGTCAACCGATTGCCGTGGGGAATTTGTCCCGTATTTTGACCTTTTGTCCCTTATTTGGGAGTGAGGAAGTTGGCAACCCGACTGGTCCCTCCCCTCCTCCTCCCCTCCCTTCCATCTCCCCTCCTTCTTCCCACTCCCCCTCCCCTCGTCCTTCCCACTGCCCCTCCCTTTCCCCCGTCTTGATCCCCCTCCCAGCCCCAGTTCTGGCCCAGAGTGGTTCTCTATCCGAGGGTCACTGTGCTGGTGTTTATAGCGAGATTCCCTGTTCTATTGAGGTACGGTACAAATCACACACTAACATCTCTCAGCAATGTGTTTCATTTGGTTTAGTTTAGAGATACAGGCCATTCGGCCCACCGAGCCCACGCTGTCCAACGACCACCCGCACATTAACACTATCCCCACACACACAATTTTACCAAGCTGATTAACGGGCCGTCACGGTGGCGCAGCGGTAGAGTTGCTGCCTTACGGCGAATGCAGCGCCCGAGACCCGGGTCCAAAGACGTACAGGTTTGTAGGATAATTGGCTTGGTAAATGTAAAAATTGTCCCTAGTGGGTGCTGGATTGAGTTAGTGTGCGGGGACCGCTGGTCGGCGCGGACCCGGTGGGCAGAAGGAGCCTGTTTCCGCGCTATATCTCCAAACTAAACTAATTAACCTTCGAACCAGAACGTCTTTGGAGTGTGGGGGGAAAACTGGATCTCCGGGAGAAAAACCCACGCAGGTCACGGGGAGAAGGTGTAAACTCCGTACAGACAGCGCCCGTAGTCAGGATGGAACCCGGGTCCCTGGCGCTGTGAGGCAGCAACTCTACCGCTGTGCCACCGTGACACTCTGGTGGTACAGGACAGATCTCAGTGCATCTTTGGGATTTAGGGGGCCACAGGTTCAATGAAGGGGGCCACAGAGCTACCACCCTGTTGCCTCCTAAATTTCAGTTCTAATTTTGTTGTTTGTGGAATAGAATAAAAGAGACTATATGTGCAATTAATAGACACTGATATTTTTATGGAAGGTATTATAATATTGAAGTACTTTTTTCCGCTAATAATGTCAGGGGGTGGCCACAGAAAAATTAAAAGATCCCAAGGGGGCCATGAGGTGAAAAGGGTTGGGAACCACTGGTGTACGGGGATCGCGGGTCGGCAGGGAGTCGGTGGGCCGAAGGGACTGTTTCCGTGTTGTACATCTCCTCAATGTGTTATAGTGGTATCGGGACGATCACACTGCTCCTCTCTGCAATGTGCATCGTGCCTTGCAGCACAGTAGACATTCTGCTAACCTGCCCCCCCCCCCCCCCTGTTTTATCCAGCCATGCCTTCCACCAATGTCTGGAGTTCGACGTCCTGTGCACAGCTGATGATTTTGAGGTAAGGGTCACACAAGTCTGAAGAAGGGTCTCGACCCGAAACGCCACCCATTCCTTCTCTCCAGAGATGCTGCCTGTCCCGCGGAGTTACTCCAGCATTTTGTGTCTACGGTTTAAACCAGCATCTGCAGTTCCCTCAGACCTATTGAGGGAGTGCAGCGTAGGTTTACAAGGTTAATTCCCCGGATGGCTGGACTGTCATATGCTGAGAATGGAGCGGCTGGGCTTGTATACTCTGGAGTTTAGAAGGATGAAAGGGTATCTTATTGAAACATATAAGATTATTAAAGGTTAGGGCACGCTAGAGGCAGGAAACATGTTCCAGATGTTGGGGGAGTCCGAAACCAGGGCCACACGCAGTTTAAGAATAAGGGGTCGGCCATTTAGAACGGAGATGAGGAAACACTTTTTCTCACAGAGAGTTGTGGGTCTATGGAATTCTGTGCCTCAGAGGCCGGTGGAGGCTGGTTCTCTGGATACTTTCAAGAGAGAGCTAGATAGGGCTCTTAAAGATAGCAGAGTTAGGGGATATGGGGAGAAGGCAGGAACGGGGTACTGATTGGGGATGATCAGCCATTATCACAGTGAATGGTGGTGCTGGCTCGAAGGGCCGAATGGCCTACTCCTGCACCTATTGTCTATTGTCTATATAATAATCAATCAGATTCAGTAAAAATCTATCCAGTCAAATCACACTGCATAGGAGCACAATCGAGCTTATCGCAGGTACAACAGGCAGTGTTTAGTTTGCTTCAGAGCCACAGCGTGGAAACAGACCCTTAGATCCACCAAGTCCTTGCCGACCAACGAGCCCCTCATACACTAGTTCGATCCAACACAAGTTACAGAAGCCAATCGAACTACACGTCTTTGGAGTGTGGGAGGAAACTGGAGAAAACCCACGCGGTCACAGGGAGAACACACAAACTCCGTACAGACAGCACCTGTAGTCAGGATCAAACCTGGGTCTCTGGCGCTGTGAGGCAGCAACTCTACCGCAGTGCCACCTTGCCACGCATTATTAATCTGCCACCCAGATAAGCATCCCAGAGTAACTCTTCCCACATCAGGTTGCCCCGGCTTCCCTCTCTCTCTATCCCTCCCGCACCCAAGTCGCACCAGCTTCTCGTTCTCACCCAACAAACAGCTAACAATGGTCTGTTTCCTTTATCATTTTTTGCATATCTTTCATTCAATGTTCTTTATCTCTCCACATCACCGTCTATGACAATAGACAATAGGTGTAGGAGTAGGCCATTCGGCCCATTGAGCCAGCACTACCATTCAATGTGATCATGGCTGATCAACCACAATCAATACCCGTTCCTGCCTTCTCCCCATCTCCCCTGACTCCGCGATCTTTAAGATACAGCTATCTTTAGGAGTTCTATCTAACTCTCTTTTGAAAGCATCCAGAGAATTGGCCTCCACTGCCTTCTGAGGCAGAGAATTCCACAGATTCCCAACTCTCTGGGTGAAAAGGTTTCTCCTCATCTCCATTCTAAATGGCTTACCCCTTATTCTTAAATTGTGGCCATTGCTTGTGGATATGTACACGCTGATCTGTTCTGTATTCATGCCTACAATATACTGTTGTGCTGCAGCAAGCAAGGATTTCATTGACTTATCTGGGACAGATGACAATAAACTCTCTTGACTTCACTTGACTTGACTCCCCCAACATCGGGAACATGTTTCCTGCCTCTAGCGTGACCAAACCCTTAATAATCTTATATGTTTCAATAAGATCCCCTCTCATCCAGTCCAAGCCCAGTCATAGGTCATAAATAGGAGCAGAATTAGGCCATTCGGCCCATCAAGTCTATTCTGCCATTCAATCATGGCTGATCTATCTCTCCCCCCTAACCCAATTCTCCTGCCTTCTCTCCATAACCCCTGACACCCATTCTAACCAAGAATCTATCCATCCCTGCCTTAAAAATATCCACTGACTTCTCCATTCTTTCAACATATGACAGTCCCGGGTATTAACCCCATGAAACCCATTAGAAGATTGAGGGGGGATCTTATAGAAACTTACAAAATTCTTAAGGGGTTGGACAGGCTAGATGCAGGAAGATTGTTCCCGATGTTGGGGAAGTCCAGAACAAGGGGTCACAGTTTAAGGTTAAGGGGGAAGTCTTTTAGGGCCGAGATGAGAAAAACATTTTTTTTTCACACACAGAGAGTGGTGAATCTGTGGAATT
The DNA here is from genome assembly GCF_010909765.2 of Amblyraja radiata. Lineage (NCBI taxonomy): Eukaryota > Metazoa > Chordata > Chondrichthyes > Rajiformes > Rajidae > Amblyraja > Amblyraja radiata. The sequence continues at coordinate 107,209 of NC_046004.1, read as the reverse complement.
CCCTGCTACAGAAGGTAGTTGAGGCCAGTTCATTGGCTATATTTAAGAAGGAGTTAGATGTGGCCCTTGTGGCGAAAGGGATCAGGGGAGTATGGAGAGAAGGCAGGTACAGGATACTGAGTTGGATGATCAGCCATGATCATATTGAATGGCGGTGCAGGCTCGAAGGGCCGAATGGCCTCTACTCCTGCACCTATTTTCTATGTTTCTATGAATGATCTCTCGTTTCCCTGATCTCTAACCAGTCTGAAGAAGGGTCTCAACCTGAAACATCACCCATTCCTTCTCTCCAGAGATGCTGCCTGCCCCGCTGAGTTGAGTTACTCCAGCTTTTTGTGTGATATATCTCCCCAGAGTAACTATTGTATTTATTTCTGGTCATCCATTTCTGGTCATCTGGTCATCCATCCCCCCTCCCCACCCCCCGACCCGCACCCCACACCTCTTTACTCCCTCAATAACTCCTCTTCCTCCATGCCCAGGTACGTCGATACAACGAGTCGGTCTGGGTCGGCACGCAGGTGAACGGCTACAATCGCCAAGCGTTCAGAGCGGCCAGGAGAGCCTTGAGAAACTACACAACAGGCTTCAACGTGGAAGGTAGGCCGGAGTGGGCGCAGATTTCCCCTCCTATACAAAGACACCAAAACGTGCGATCGTAGGACTGGTGACAGGATCTAGGGAGCGGGCAGGGCCGAAGATATCCTGGTTGGGTTGCTCCTGGGCCTGGCCAAGCTGGCTGTCCACGAGTCACGGCACCAGGTGGGAGAGAGCTTTGCCCGAACCGGCTGCCTGGCCCTTAACCGGGGTTATGTCCGTGCCCAGGTGGTGTTAGAGCGGGACATGGTTGTACGGTAGTTATTTAGTATATTTGTAAGGATTGTAACATAGTGTGTGAATAATTTGGTGTTTTTGTACTATGGTGGTGGGTGTGTTGCCACTGTTGTGTTTTGTATCGTGATAATAATTAAATACATTATTTTTGATACAAAAAATACACGAGCATGTACGAGGCATTATTAGTAAGTTTGCAGATGACATAAAAGCAGGCGGCTCCATCATCAATGAAGGTAGTTATCAGGAATTGCAGCACGTCCTTGATCAGTTGGGGAAGTGGGCTGACGAATGCCGTTAGGGCCTGTCCCACTTAGGCGATTTTTTAGGCGACTACAGGCGACTAGGCTGTCACCACATGGTCGCCGTGGTGTCGCCTGTATGGTCGTGAGTCATCTCCTCAGTCGCTCAAACAGTCAAAGGGAATTTCTGGTCGCTGCTGGATTTTGAAATGTTCAAAGATTTTCGGCGACAGAGGGCTTGACGCCAATGGGCGTAGCTTGACTTCTCCTGACGTAGGTAGGAGCTGTCGTAGGTTGTCACCAGGATGACGTAGCTTGTCGTCGGGTGCTGACTTCGGTGAACTCCATTGGAGACTACCTACGTCAACCGGCGACAGGTGTTGGCGACTGAATTGTCTTCAGTTGTCGCCGACGTTGTCGTCGCTTGTCGCGGGTGGTCGTAGGTGGACGTACTAATGGGTCGCTGGTTGTCAGTCGCTTGCCGTAGCTTGACGTCGACTAAGCGGGAGCTTGTCGTAGACAAGTCGCCGGCAGTCGCCGAAAAAATCACCTAAGTAGGACAGGCTTAATACAGATAATACAGTTAGGAATGTACATGGAGCTTAATACAGATAATACATTTAGGAATAATACGGTTAGGAATGATACATATTATATATCAATATATATTAATGATCTGGACGAGGGAATTGAATGCAACATCTCCAAGTTTGCGGATGACACGAAGCTGGGGCGCAGCGTTAGCTGTGAGGAGGATGCTGTGAGGCTGCAAGGTGACTTGGATAGGTTGGGTGTGGGCAAATGCATGGTAGATGCAGTATAATGTGGATAAATGTGAGGTTATCCACTGGTGGCAAAAACAGGAAAGTAGACTCTTATCTGAATGGTGGCCGATTAGGAAAAGGGGAAATGCAACGAGACCTGGGTGTCATGGTACACGAGTCATTGACAGTAGGCATGCAGGTGCAGCAGGCAGTGAAGAAAGCGAATGGTATGTTAGCATTCATCGCAAAAGGATTTGAGTATAAGAGCAGGGAGGTTCTCCTACAGTTGTCCAGGGTCTTGGTATTGCGTACAGTTTTGGTCTCCTAATCTGAGGAAAGACATTCTTGCCATAGAGGGAGTACAGAGAAGGTTCACCAGACTGATTCCTGGGATGGCAAGACTTTCATATGAAGAAAGACTGGATAGACTCGGCTTGTACTCGCTAGAATTTAGAAGGTTGAGGGGGGATCTTATAGAAACTTACAACATTCTTAAGGGGTTGGACAGGCTGGATGCAGGAAGATTGTTCCCGATGTTGGGGAAGCCCAGAACAAGGGGTCACAGTTTAAGGATAAGGGGGAAGTCTTTTAGGACCGAGATGCGAAAAACGTTTTTTACACAGAGAGTGGTGAATCTGTGGAATTCTCTGCCACAGAAGGTAGTTGAGGCCAGTTCATTGGCTATATTTAAGAGGGAATTAGATGTGGCCCTTGTGGCTAAAGGTATCAGGGGGTATGGAGAGCAGGAAGGTACAGGATACTGAGTTGGATGATCAGCCATGATCATATTGAATGGCGGTGCTGGCTCGAATGGCCTACTCCTGCACCTATTTTCTATGTTTCTATATAATTCCTAACTGTTACTGTATGTCATGTTGTCACTTGCGTGCGGAGCACCAAGGCAAATTCCGTGTATGTGAATAAACGTATGCCAATGCCTTGTATGCCAATAAACGTATTCATTAATTAATGTGCAAGGTGTAGCACTTTTGCAAAGTCGATTCAGGGCTGGACCTTCACAGTGAATGGCAGGGCCCTTTTTACATTTTTTAAATTATACAAATACTTTTATTCAGAAAACAAAAACAAACAAACAAAAGGTGAGCAGGATCAAAACTGCCATTGCAACAGTTTACAAAACAACTGACCTCAGTTTTCCTTCACCCCCCAGGGGCATGGATTGAAAGGACAGGGCAACTGCTTATCTCCGTGGCCGAGAATGGAGAAAGGAACCTGTTGATGCTGCTTCCCACAGAGGAGCAGAACAACCCTCGAACACCCACAGACCCTCAGGTGAGTAGACGCATTGTCCCACAGCACGGAAACAGGCCCTTCAGCCTAACCTGCCCATGCCCACCAACATGCCCCATCTACTAGTCCCACCTGCCTGCCTTTGGCCTGTACACCCACCCTGTCTATGGCCCTGCCCAAATGCTTTATGATGGTCCCTACCTCAACGACCTCCTCCGGCAGCTCGTTCCCTATATCCACCACCCTTTGTGTGGAAAAACAGTTGCTATTGAGGGAGTGCAGTGTGGGTTCACCAGGTTAATTCCCGGGATGGCGGGACTGTCATATCCTGAGAGAATGGACCGGCTGGGCGCTGGAGTTGAGAAGGATGAGAGGAGATCTTATTGAAACATATAAGATTATTAAGGGTTTGGACACGCAAGAGGCAGGAAAAATGTTCCCGATGTTGGGGGAGTCCAGAACCAGGGGCAAAAACGGAAAGGAAGGGTAGTAAAAATCATCTGAAAGTGCTTTATCTAAATGCGCGGAGTATTCGAAATAAGATAAATGAATTAACGGTGCAATTAAGTATATATAGTTATGATATCGTGGCCATTACGGAGACATGGCTGCAAGGGGATCAGGACTGGGAGTTAAATATAGAGGGGTACTCGACAATTAGAAAAGATAGACAGGAAAGAAAGGGAGGAGGGGTGGCCCTTTTAATAAGGGAGGGAATAACGGCAATGGAGAGGAAGGATATTGCGTTGAAGGATCAGGATAGTGAAACAGCTTGGGTACAGATAGAGAATAACAAGGGGAAAAAAACACTAGTGGGTGTAATTTATAACCTCCAAATAGCTGTGACGCTGTTAGTCAGAACATAAATCTGCAAATAGTTGACGCATGTAAAAAGGGAACTGCTGTAATCATGGGGGACTTCAATTTTCATATTAATTGGGCAAACCAAACTGGGCAGGGTAGACTAGAGGAAGAGTTTATAGAATGTATTAGAGACGGGTTCCTAGAACAGTATGTCACAGAACCGACAAGGGGGGAGGCAATCTTGGATCTGGTCCTGTGTAATGAAGCAGGATTAATTAAAAATGTCATAGTTAGGGACTCGTTGGGAACAAGTGACCACAATATGGTCGAATTCCATATTCAAATAGAAGGGGAGCAGGTTGAAACTCAGGCTAGGGTGCTTAGTCTAAATAAGGGGGATTATGAAGGTATGAGGACTGAGCTGATCAAAGTTGACTGGGATAGCAGACTCAAGAATAAGACGGTACATGAGCAGTGGTGTACGTTTAAGGATCTACTGTATAACCTTCAAGAAAAATTTATTCCTATGAAGAAAAAAAGGGGTAAGGGTAAGAACAGTCGGCCATGGCTCAGTAAAACTATAAAGGATAGTATTCGGCTGAAGGCAAGGGCATATAGGGTAGCCAGAGATAGTGGGAGGGTAGGGGATTGGGAAGCATTTAAAGGTCAGCAAAAAGTAACTAAGAGATTAATTAAGACGGGGAAAATAGACTATGAAAGGAATTTAGCGAACAACATAAAAACTAATAGTAAGAGTTTTTATAGCTATATAAAAAGAAAAAGGGTGGCTAAGGTGAACGTTGGTCCATTGGAGGGTGAGGCTGGAGAGTTGTTGGTGGGGAACATGGAAATGGCAAAGGCATTAAACGAGTATTTTGTATCAGTCTTCACCATAGAAGACACAAAAAATATTCCAACGCTGGATAAACAGGAGGCGGTAGGAATGGAGGAGCTAAATACTATTAAGATCACCAAGGAGGTGGTATTAGGGAAATTAATGAGACTGAAGGAGGATAAATCCCCTGGGCCTGATGGATTACATCCAAGGGTCTTGAGGGAGATAGCAGTGGGGATTGTGGATGCATTGGTGATAATTTTCCAAAACTCCCTGGAGGCAGGAACGGTCCCAGTGGATTGGAAAATGGCCAATGTAACACCTATATTTAAAAAAGGAAGTAAACAGAAGGCGGGTAACTATAGACCGGTTAGTCTAACATCGGTGGTGGGTAAAATGTTAGAGACAATTATTAAAGAAACACTAACGGGGCACTTGGATAAACATGACTTCATCAGACAGAACCAGCATGGTTTTGTGAAGGGGAAATCGTGTTTAACGAATCTGCTCGAATTCTTTGAGGAAGTAACAACCCGGGTGGATAAAGGGGAACCGGTGGATGTGGTATACTTGGACTTCCAAAAGGCTTTTGACAAGGTGCCACATAAGAGACTATTGCTAAAAATAAAAAATTATGGGATTGGGGGTAATATATTAGCATGGGTAGAGGATTGGCTAACAAATAGGAAGCAGAGAGTGGGGATAAATGGTTCATACTCGGGATGGCAACCGGTAACTAGCGGGGTTCCGCAAGGGTCGGTGCTGGGACCCCAGTTGTTCACAATTTATATAAATGATTTGGAGGAGGGAACCAAGTGTAATATATCAAAATTTGCGGACGATACGAAAATGGGAGGGAAAGTAGGGGATGAGGAGGATAGGAAGAGTCTGCAAAAGGATATAGATAAGCTAGGTGAGTGGGCAACAACTTGGCAGATGAAATTTAATACTAATAAATGTGAAGTCATTCACTTTGGGGAAAAAAATGATAGGGCAAGTTATTTTCTAAATGAGGAGGAGCTGCGTTGTAATGCAACGCAAAGGGATCTAGGGGTATTAGTACATGAATCACTAAAAGTCAGTATGCAGGTGCAGCAAGCAATCAGGAAGGCCAATGGAGTTTTGGCCTTTATTGCTAGGGGGATTGAGTATAAAAACACGGAGGTCTTGCTGCAGCTGTACACGATATTAGTGAGACCACATTTGGAATACTGTGTACAGTTCTGGGGTCCATACTTAAGAAAGGATGTACTAGCCCTGGAGGCAGTGCAGCGAAGGTTTACAAGATTAATTCCTGCAATGAGGGGATTGACATATGAGGAAAGGTTAAGTAAGCTGGGACTCTACTCTTTGGAGTTTAGAAGAATGAGAGGCGATCTCATTGAAACGTATAAGATCGTGAGGGGCCTTGATCGGGTGGATGCACCGAGGATGTTCCCAATGATCGGGGAGGCTAGAACTAGGGGACATAGTTGCAGAGTGAGGGGGGGCTCTTTTAAAACTGAGATGAGGAAGAACTTCTTCACCCAGAGGGTGGTTAGTTTGTGGAATTCACTGCCCCAGGGAGCAGTGGAAGCAGAAACGTTAAATATATTTAAGTCAAAAATAGATGGTTTTTTAGCTGCCAAGGGGATAAGGGGCTACGGGGAGAGGGCAGGGATACGGACCTAGGTATGGTTAGTATAGTAAGACCTGAGTGATCTCCTGGACAAGTGTCGATCGCCTGGATTGGGGTCGGAGAGGAATTTCCCGGATTTTTTTCCCGAATTGGACCTGGGTTTTTATTCGGTTTTTTGCCTCCCCCAGGAGATCACGCGGTTCTTGGGGTGGAGAGGGGTGATAGCGGTATAAAGGGGAGGGTAGTGTCTTGTGTTCTGTGTCTTGTGTCTACTGTTTGTGGGTAAGTGTGTCTGTTTAGTGTTCAGCCATGAGTGAATGGCGGTGCGGGCTCGACGGACCTGGTGGTCTATTCTCGCACCTACTTTCTATGATTCTATGATTCTAATAAGGGGTAAGCCATTTAGAACGGAGATGAGGAAACACTTTTTCACCCGGAGAGCTGTGAGACTGTGGAATTCTCTGCCTCAGAGGGTGGTGGAGGCCGGGTCTCTGGATACTTTCAAGAAAGAGCTAGATAGGGCTCTTAAAGATAGCGGAGTCAGGGGATATGGGGAGAAGGCAGGAACGGGGTACTGTGGATGATCAGCCATGATCACATTGAATGGCGGTGCTGGCTGGAAGGGCCGAATGGCCTACCCCTGCACCTATTGTCTATCGTCTATTGCCTATTATCTCAGGTTCCTGTTAAATCTGTCCCCACTCTCACCTTTAACCTGTGTCCTCTGCTTCTCGATTCCCCTACTCTGGGCAAGAGACTCTGAGTGTTTACCCGATCTGTTGCTCAAGTGCCCGGAGAAAGCTGGCGAAGGTTCGGAATGTTCATGTGGTCTCTTGTTGCCATCCTCCAGGTGTTTATCCAACGTTTCCCGAGTATGGAGGTGTTCGTCGGGGAGATTGGGTTTTGGGAGTTTGGGAATGCCGAACTGGAAGGCAGTCTCTTTAACCAGACCCTCACCGATGTGGGTGCCCAGTTCAGTGACACCACCTTCTTTGTATCGTTCTGCAAAAGGTATGTTCCGTCCTGGCGATGACCAGGTAGATGACATCTACCACCCTCCCCTCATCGATCATCTCTCTCAATAGAAACACAGAAAATGTGGTGCTGGCTCGAAGGGCCGAATGGCCTACTACTGCACATATAGAATGGCCTACTCCTGCACATATAGAATGGCCTACTCCTGCACATATAGAATGGCCTACTTCTGCACAGGAGAAGGCCAGTTGGAGCTTCTAGTCGCGATCAACCCGATCTGTCTGTGGGAAGGTCAAACAAAATGTTGGGATTAATGATGGGATATTCCCGATGTTGGGGGAGTCCAGAACCAGGGCCCACAGTTTAAGAATAAGGTGTAAGCCATTTGGAACAGAGACGAGGAAACACTTTTTCACACATAGAGTTGTGAGTCTGTGGAATTCTCTGCCTCAGAGGGCGGTGGAGGCCGGTTCTCTGGATACTTTCAAGGGAGAGCTAGATAGGGCTCTTAAAGATAGCGGAGTCAGGGGATATGGGGAGATGACAGGAAAGGGGTACTGATTGGGGATGATCAGCCATGATCACATTGAATGGCGGTGCTGGCTCGAAGGGCCGAATGGCCTACTCCTGCACATATAGTCTACTGTCTATTTTCTAAAAACTGCTTACACCTCATGTTCCTCAGAGTAAATATAGAAAGTAGGTGCAGGAGTAGGCCATTCAGCCCTTCAAACCAGCACCACCATTCAATCCAATCATGGTTGATCATCTACAATCAATACCCCGTTCCTGCTTTCTCCCCATATCCCTTGATTCCGTTACCCCTAGGAGATAAATCTAACCCCCTCTTAATTTACATCCAGTGAATTGGCCTCCACTGCCTTCTGTAGCAGAGAATTCCACAGATTCACAACTCTCTGGTTGAAAGAGTTTATCCTCATCTCAGTCTCAAATGGCCACCCCTCAGATTCCTATTAAATATTTTCCCCTTCATCTTGAACCAAAGTTCTCTGGTCCTACTGTATGTCTCCTTGTCCACGATTCCCCTACTCTGGGAAAGAGATTGTGTGCGTCTACCCGATCTATTCCTCTCATGATTTTATACACCTCTATAAGATCTCCCCTCATCCTCCTGCGCTCCAAGGAATAGAGACACAGTCTACTCAACCTCTCCCTCTAGATCAGACTCTCTAGTCCTGGGAATTTAATCACCTTGATGCTCTTCAAGGGCCCAACGCCTACTATTGATGGCAAGCTGCAGAATATGTGTGGACTGTATCTCCCAGCGCTCCCGTCCCTGCTCCGTACACTCTCTAACTCTGTCTCTTTCCGTTCAGAGGCCGGCGCGGACGTGGAGGACTGAGGATGAAACGTTCATCCAGCGCGTGAGTGGGGTGGGCCCGGTCTGGGGGGGTGTGGACGGACAGAGAGGGGTTGGGGGTGGGAGAGAGGGGACGGGGCAGAGAGGGTACGGTGAGGGGTGCGGGGGTGGGAGAGGGGGCGGTGGAGAATTCGAGTAAGGGGCCGCTGGAGGACGAACGTTCCCTAATTCTTTGTCTCCTTCCATGTCTGAGACAGGAGTGGCAGTGAAGATGCAACAGATGCGTCTGGGTGAGTGTGAGCTGGGACGTCGTGTGTATGTGTTTGTGTGTGTGTAACCGGGGTGGGTAATGGACACAAGGTACCACAGTGTCATCCAACGTAGATCAGTACAGCACGGGAACAGGCCCTTTGGCCCACAATGTCCGTGCTGACCAGGATGCCAAGTTCATCTCCTCTCCCTGCACGTGATCCACATCCCTCCATTCCCTGCATATCCATGTGCCTATCTCAAAGCCTCTTAAATGCCTCTATCATATCTTAGAAACATAGAAAATAGGTGCAGGAGTAGGCCATTCGGCCCTTCGAGCCTGCACCGCCATTCAATATGATCACGGCTGATCATCCAACTCAGTATCCTTTACCTGCCTTCTCTCCATACCCCCTGATCCCTTTTAGCCACAAGGGCCACATCTAACTCCCTCTTAAATATAGCCAATGAACTGCCCTCAACTACCTTCTGTGGCAGAGAATTCCACAGATTCACCACTCTCTGTGTGAAAAATGTTTTTCTCATCTCGGTCCTAAAAGACTTCCCCCTTATCCTTGAACTGTGACCCCTTGTCCTGGACTTCCCCAACATCGGGAACAATCTTCCAGCATTTAGCCTGTACAACCCCTTAAAATTTTTGTAAGCTTCTATAAGATCCCCCCTCAATCTTCTAAATTCTAGCGAGTACAAGCCGAGTCTATCCAGTCTTTCTTCATATGAAAGTCCTGACATCCCTGGTGAACCTTCTCTGCACTCCCTCTATGGCAAGAATGTATTTCCTCAGATTGGGAGACCAAAACTGTACGCAATACTCCAGGTGTGGTCTCACAAAGACCCTGTACAACTGCAGTAGAACCTCCCTGCTCCTATACTCAAATCCTTTTGCTATGAATGCTAACATACCATTCACTTTCTTCACTGCCTGCTGCACCTGCATGCCTACTTTCAATGACTGGTGTACCATGACACCCAGGTCTCGTTGCATCTCCCCTTTTCCTAATCGGCCGCCATTCAAATAAGAGTCTACTTTCCTGTTTTTGCCACCAAAGTGGTTAACCTCACATTTATCCACATTATACTGCATCTGCCATGCATTTGCCCACTCACCCAGCCTATCCAAATCACCCTGCAGCCGCCTAGCATCCTCCTCACAGCTAACACTGTGTTAATATATATTGTAAATAGCTGGGGTCCCAGCACTGAGCCTTGCGGTACCCCACTAGTCACTGCCTGCCCTTCTGAAAAGGACCCGTTTACTCCTACTCTTACTTCATCCCCTCTGCCTGCACGTGATCCATATCCCTCCATTCCCTACATATCCATGTGCCTATCTCAAAGCCTCTTAAATGCCACTATCATATCCTCCTCCACCACCACCCCTGGCAGCACATTCCACGCACTCAGCACCCTCTGTGTCAGAACAATCTGCCTGCACATCTCCTTGAAACTTTTCCCCTCTCACCTTAAAACTCTGCACTTTAGACTTTAACATTTCCACCCTGGGAAAAAGGTTCTGTCTATCCACTCGCACTTTTATGTAATTATATATTTTTATATACTGGTTAGCAAGCAATGAATCCCTGAAGAAGGGCCTTGACCCGAAACGTCACCCATACCTTCTCCCCAGAGATGCTGCCTGTCCCGCTGAGTTACTCCAGCATCTTGCGTCTATCTTCGATTTAAACAGCATCTGCAGTTCTTTACTACAAAATAAAATCTTTTCACTGTACCTCGAGGGCATAAGATTAAGGTTGACACAAAATGCTGGAGTCACTTAGGATTTAATAGAAGCCTGAGGGGCGTCTGAGGGTCCAACAATCACGTCTGTCCTGTCCCATCCCTCTCCCTCCTCCATTTACTCTGATTATCCCCCTCCCCTCTCCACACTCAGTCCTGAGGCAGGGCCTCGAGCAGAAACGTCGACCATTCCCTTCAATGGTGGGGAGGTGAGTGTCCGTGATGGTCCGGGCATTGTCTACCCCTCTGTGTAGTCTCCCTCGTTGATGGGCGTTCCAGTCCACGAGCCGGGGGGGGAGGGGAGTGGGCTGGGGAATTCGAGTGAGGGGCCGCTCGAGGATGAACGTTCCCTAATTCTTTGTTTCCTTCCCCGTCTGGGACAGGAGCGCCAGTAACGATGATTCAGATGCGTCCGGGTGAGTGTGAGCTGGGACGTCGTGTGTGTGTGTGACCGGGGTGGGCAATGGACAAAAGGTACCGCAGTGTCATCCAACGTAGATCAGTACAGTACGGGAACAGGCCCTTCAGCCCACCATGTCCGCACTGAACACGATGCACGTGATCCATATCCCTCCATTCCCTTTGCCTTTGGGCCTGTCCCACTTGCGCCACTTTTTTGGTGACTACGGCACCCGTCATAGGTCGCCGAAAATGTTCAACATGTTGAAAATTCAGCGGCGACCAGAAAGACGCCACGATGGGTGACTGAGGAGACGACTCACGACCACACAGGCGACACGCTGGCTACATGTCGCGGTGTGACACCTGTACGGTCGTGAGTAGTCGCTCAAAGAGTCGTACCTTGTTCTCGTCGCCGCTGGATTTTCGACATGTTGAACATTTTCGGAGACCTGATGCGATTATTAAGGTCAGTCGCTGATAAAATCGCGTAAGTGGGACAGGCCCTTATCTCAAAGCCTCTTAAATGCCTCTATCATATCCACCTCCACTGCCTTACAGTCATGGGCGGAAATCGCTATCAGAACATGGGGGGGACACAATGGGGGGCGGATTCTTGATGGCCGAGCGCGCGCGCATTCGCACACACGCACCCACATTCGAGGCTACGGCCATGGCCCCAGTGGACGGTAACATCGGGAGCTGACCTGGTTGGTGACCGACTCCGAACTCCAGCAATAGCAGCTTCGTCCGCCCTGAATCGTGGGGCTTGAATCGGCCCGTTCGTGGGACCTTTCATCGCCGGTGCGGCTTAAAATCAGCCGGCGGGGCTACAACATCGGAAGCCTCGATCACCTTGATGCAGCAGTATGATTTTAAGCCGCACCGGACGATGAAAGGCCCCGCGAACGGGCCAATTCAGCCCTTAGAAAGCGTCTGATTCCCGCTTGGATCTTTCAAAGACTACAATGTGATAAATAACACTTAAACAATTAAAACTGAAGCAAATAAAGGCAAACAGAAGAACCAACCTTGGAGAGGGGAGAGAGAGAGCGAAGGGAAAAACATACTAAATAAAGTGAGTAACCGTGAATGAGGGATTTACCTGCAAGCCAGCCAGGAAACACGTTCTACCCGATCCCTCAATGACCTAACCCATTTAAATCTTTCCCATCCACCAATACATCCAATTAGTTCAAATGGTAACTGTAGATTTTTTTTCACCGAAGTTCAAAATCCGGATTACAAAACATGGGGGGGGGGAATTGTCCCCCACCTCTCAAAACATGGGAGGGACGTGTCCCCCGGGATTTCCGCCCATGCTTACAGTCCTTGCGGCATCGGTGACCCAGTTTTGATCCAGACTACGGGCACCATCTGTACAGAGTTAACGTACGTTAACTCTCACTCTGTCTCCTCACTCAGGGACAGCAACTCAGACGAGGAGGACAGACGCAGACGCAGACGCTCGGCCGTGGCACTCAGGGTGGAGAGGTGAGTGGAAGTGACGCGCTGGGTCCGTGCTGTGTGACTGTCACACGTGTGTGAAAGGACATTGGCCACACGGATGTACAGGGTCACACACAGCACTGGGTCACGCATGTGTGTTAGGACTGGACGAAGCTGGAAAGAGTGAAGAAAAGGCCCTTCAGCTCAACTTGGCCACGCCGGCCAACATGTCCCAGCTACACTAGTCCCACCTGTCTGCACTTGGTCCATATCCCTCCAAACCTGCCTTATCCATGTACCTGTCTAACTGTTTCTGAAACGTTGGGATAGTCCCAGCCTCAACTAACTCCTCTGGCAGCTCATTCCATACACCCACCACCCGTTGTGTGAAAAAGTTACCCCTCAGATTCTTATTAAATCTTTTCCCCTTCATCTTGAACATACAGTATGTTCTCTGGTCCTCAATTCCCCTATTCTGGGCAAGAGACTCTGTGCATCTACCCAATCTATTCCTCTCATGATTTTATACACCGCTATAAGATCACCCCTCATCCTCCTGCACTCCAAGGAATAGAGACACAGCCAACTCAACCTCTCCCTCTAGTCCTGGGGATTTAATCATCTCAATGCTCTTCAAGAGCCCAACGCCTACTATTGATGGCAAGCTGCTGAATGTGTGTAGACTGTTTCTCCCAGCGCTCCCGAAGCTGGAAAGGGTGAAGAGAAGATTTTGTGGTGTAGAGTGATACAGTGTGGAAACAGCCCCTTCAGCCCAACTTGCCCAGATTTGGTCTCAGAATTCATTCAGGTACCTTTAGGAAGGAGATGAGGTGTAGATTCTTTAATCAGAGGGTGTTGAATCTGTGGAATTCTTTGCCACAAAAGGCTGTGGAGGCCGTCAGTGGATGTATTTAATGAGAGTGGGCTGGGGAATCCGAGTCAGGGGCCGCTCGAGGACGAACGTTCGCTAATTCTTTCTTTCCTTCCCCGTCTGGGACAGGAGCGCCAGTGACGAAGCATCAGATGCGTCCGGGTGAGTGTGAGCTGGGACGTGGTGTGTGTTTGTGTGTGTGTGACCGGGGTGGGCAATGGACACAAGGTCATCCAACGTAGATCAGTACAGCAAGGGAACAGGCCCTTCGTGGGGCTTGAATCAGCCAGTTCGCGGGACCTTTCATCGCCTGGCGCGGCTTAAAATCGGCCGGCGGGGGCTTCAACATAGGCAGCCTCGATCGCCTTGATGCAGCAGTTTGATTTTAAGCCGCACTGTGCCCCGCGAACGGGCCAATTCAGCTCTTAGAAAGCGTCTGATTCCCGCTTGGATCTTTGAAAGACTACAATGTGATAAATAACACTAAAACAAATAAAACTGAAGCAAATAAAGGCAAACAGAAGTTCAAACCTTGGAGGTGGGAGAGAGAGAGGGATGGGAAAAACATACCTAATAACGTGAGTAACCGTGAATGAGGGATTTACCTGCAAGCCAGCCAGGAAACCCGTTCGACCGGATCCCTTAATGACCTAACCCGTTTAAATCCGATACCCGTTTAAATGGTTCCCATCCACCAATACATCCAAATAGTTCAAATGGCAATTGTACCTGCATCAGACAGCTTTAAGAGATTCTCCGTGAATACCTTCAGTAAGACTTGAAGGTGAAAACACAATTGCTGACACATCGTGTTAATACGATGTTAATAGAGACATTTACCAAGGGCTTAAAAGTGACTGCCACTGTCTGGCGGAAAGCGGAGATTTTAATAGATTTTTTTTCACCGAATTTCAAAATACGGATTACAAAACATGGGGGGGGGGGGGGGGAATTGTCCCCCACCTCTCAAACATGGGAGGGACGTGTCCCCCGGGATTTCCGCCCATGCTTACAGAGCTTGCGGCATCGGTGACCCAGTTTTGATCCCGACTATGGGCGCTGTCTGTACAGAGTTAACGTACGTTAACTCTCACTCTGTCTCCTCACTGAGGGACAGCAACTCAGACGAGGAGGACAGACGCAGACGCAGACGCTCGGCCGTGGCACTCAGGGTGGAGAGGTGAGTGGAAGTGACGCGCTGGGTCCGTGCTGTGTGACTGTCACACGTGTGTGAAAGGACATTGGCCACACGGATGTACAGGGTCACACACAGCACTGGGTCACGCATGTGTGTTGGGACTGGACGAAGCTGGAAAGAGTGGAGAGAAGGTCCTTCAGCTCAACTTGGCCACGCCGGCCAACATGTCCCAGCTACACTAGTCCCACCTGTCTGCACTTGGTCCATATCCCTCCAAACCTGCCTTATCCATGTACCTGTCTAACTGTTTCTTAAACATTGGGATAGTCCTAGCCTCAACTACCTCCTCTGGCAGCTCGTTCCATACACCCACCACCCGTTGTGTGAAAAAGTTACCCCTCAGATTCCTATTAAATCTTTTCCCCTTCATCTTGAACATACAGTATGTTCTCTGTTCCTCGATTCCCCTATTCTGGGCAAGAGACTGTGCATCTACCCAATCTATTCCTCTCATGATTTTATACACCTCTATAAGATCACCCCTCATCCTCCTGCACTCCAAGGAATAGAGACACAGCCTACTCAACCTCTCCCTCTAATCCTGGGGATTTAATCATCTCAATGCTCTTCAAGAGCCCAACGCCTACTATTGATGGCAAGCTGCTGAATGTGTGTGGACTGTATCTCCCAGCGCTCCTGAAGCTGGAACGGGTGAAGAGAAGCTTTGGTGGTGTAGAGTGATACAGTGTGGAAACAGCCCCTTCAGCCCAACTTGCCCAGATTTGGTCTCAGAATTCATTCAGGTACCTTTAGGAAGGAGATGAGGAGTAGAGTCTTTAATCAGAGGGTGTTGAATCTGTGGAATTCTTTGCCACAAAAGGCTGTGGAGGCCGTCAGTGGATGTATTTAATGGGAGTGGGCTGGGGAATCCGAGTGAGGGGCCGCTCGAGGACGAACGTTCGCTAATTCTTTGTTTCCTTCCCCGTCTGGGACAGGAGCGCCAGTGACGAAGCATCAGATGCGTCCGGGTGAGTGTGAGCTGGGACGTCGTGTGTGTGTGTGTGTGTGTGTGTGTGTGTGTGTGTGTGTGTGTGTGACCGGGGTGGGCAATGGACACAAGGTACCGCAGTGTCATCCAACGTAGATCAGTACAGCAAGGGAACAGGCCCTTCGTGGGGCTTGAGTCGGCCCGTTCGCGGGACCTTTCATCGCCTGGCGCGGCTTAAAATCGGCCGGCGGGGGCTTCAACATCGGCAGCCTCGATCGCCTTCATGCAGCAGTTTGATTTTAAGACGCACCGGGCGATGAAAGGCCCCGCGAACGGGCCAATCCAGCTCTTAGAAAGCGTCTGATTCCCGCTTGGATCTTTGAAAGACTACAATGTGATAAATAACACTAAAACAAATAAAACTGAAGCAAATAAAGGCAAACAGAAGAACCAACCATGGAGGGGGGAGAGAGAGAGGGATGGGAAAAACATACCTAATAACGTGAGTAACCGTGAATGAGGGATTTACCTGCAAGCCAGCCAGGAAACCCGTTCGACCGAATCCCTTAATTACCTAACCCGTTTAAATCCGATACCCGTTTAATTCGTTCCCATCCACCAATACATCCAAATAGTTCAAACGGCAATTGTACCTGCATCAGACAGCTTTAAGAGATTCTCCGTGAATTCCTTCAGTAAGACTTGAAGGTGAAAACACAATTGGTGACACATCGTGTTAATACGATGTTAATAGAGACATTTACCAAGGGCTTAAAAGTGACAGCCTCTGTCTGGCGGAAAGCGGAGATTTTAATAGATTTTTTTTCACCGAATTTCAAAATCCAGATTACAAAATATGGGGGGGGGGGGGGGGGGGGGGAATTGTTCCCCACCTCTCAAAACATGAGAGGGACGTGTCCCCCGAGATTTCCGCCCATGCTTACAGTGCTTGCGGCATCGGTGACCCAGTTTTGATCCCGACTATGGGCGCTGTCTGTACAGAGTTAACGTACGTTAACTCTCACTCTGTCTCCTCACTCAGGGACAGCAACTCAGACGAGGAGGACAGACGCAGACGCAGACGCTCGGCCGTGGCACTCAGGGTGGAGAGGTGAGTGGAAGTGACGCGCTGGGTCCGTGCTGTGTGACTGTCACACGCGTGTGAAAGGACATTGGCCACACGGATGTACAGGGTCACACACAGCACAGGGTCACGCAAGCGTGTTGGGACTGGACGAAGCTGGAAAGAGTGAAGAGAAGGCCCTTCAGCTCAACTTGGCCACGCCGGCCAACATGTCCCAGCTACACTAGTCCCACCTGTCTGCACTTGGTCCATATCCCTCCAAACCTGCCTTATCCATGTACCTGTTAACTGTTTCTTAAACGTTGGGATAGTCCCAGCCTCAACTACCTCCTCTGGCAGCTCGTTCCATACACCCACCTCCAGTTGTGTGAAAAAGTTACCCCTCAGATTCCTATTAAATCTTTTTCCCTTCATCTTGAACATACAGTATGTTCTCTAGTCCTCGATTCCCCTATTCTGGGCAAGAGACTCTGTGCATCTACCCAATCTATTCCTCTCATGATTTTATACACCTCTATAAGATCACCCCTCATCCTCCTGCTCTCCAAGGAATAGAGACACAGCCTACTCAACCTCTCCCTCTAGTCCTGGGGATTTAATCATCTCAATGCTCAACGCCTACTATTGATGGCAAGCTGCTGAATGTGTGTGGACTATATCTCCCAGCGCTCCCGAAGCTGGAAAGGGTGAAGAGAAGATTTTGTGGTGTAGAGTGATACAGTGTGGAAACAGCCTCTTCAGCCCAACTTGCCCAGATTTGGTCTCAGAATTCATTGAGGTACCTTTAGGAAGGAGATGAGGAGTAGAGTCTTTAATCAGAGGGTGTTGAATCTGTGGAATTCTTTGCCACAAAAGGTTGTGGAGGCCGTCAGTGGATGTATTTAATGGGAGTGGGCTGGGGAATCCGAGTGAGGGGCCGCTCGAGGACGAACGTTCGCTAATTCTTTCTTTCCTTCCCCGTCTGGGACAGGAGCGCCAGTGACGAAGCATCAGATGCGTCCGGGTGAGTGTGAGCTGGGACGTCGTGTGTGTTTGTGTGTGTGTGTGTGGAAGTGACGCGCTGGGTCCGTGCTGTGTGACTGTCACACGCGTGTGAAAGGACATTGGCCACACGGATGTACAGGGTCACACACAGCACAGGGTCACGCAAGCGTGTTGGGACTGGACGAAGCTGGAAAGAGTGAAGAGAAGGCCCTTCAGCACAACTTGGCCACGCCGGCCAACATGTCCCAGCTACACAAGTCCCACCTGTCTGCACTTGGTCCATATCCCTCCAAACCTGCCTTATCCATGTACCTGTCTAACTGTTTCTTAAACATTGGGATAGTCCTAGCCTCAACTACCGCCTCTGGCAGCTCGTTCCATACACCCACCACCCGTTGTGTGAAAAAGTTACCTTTCAGATTCCTATTAAATCTTTTCCCCTTCATCTTGAACATGCAGTATGTTCTCTGTTCCTCGATTCCCCTATTCTGGGCAAGAGACTGTGCATCTACCCAATCTATTCCTCTCGTGATTTTATACACCTCTATAAGATCACCCCTCATCCTCCTGCACTCCAAGGAATAGAGACACAGCCTACTCAACCTCTCCCTCTAATCCTGGGGATTTAATCATCTCAATGCTCTTCAAGAGCCCAACGCCTACTATTGATGGCAAGCTGCTGAATGTGTGTGGACTGTATCTCCCAGCGCTCCTGAAGCTGGAAAGGGTGAAGAGAAGTTTTGGTGGTGTAGAGTGATACAGTGTGGAAACAGCCCCTTCAGCCCAACTTGCCCAGATTTGGTCTCAGACTTCATTCAGGTACCTTTAGGAAGGAGATGAGGAGTAGAGTCTTTAATCAGAGGGTGTTGAATCTGTGGAATTCTTTGCCACAAAAGGCTGTGGAGGCCGTCAGTGGATGTATTTAATGGGAGTGGGCTGGGGAATCCGAGTGAGGGGCCGCTCGAGGACGAACGTTCGCTAATTCTTTGTTTCCTTCCCCGTCTGGGACAGGAGCGCCAGTGACGAAGCATCAGATGCGTCCGGGTGAGTGTGAGCTGGGACGTCGTGTGTGTGTGTGTGTGTGTGTGTGTGTGTGACCGGGGTGGGCAATGGACACAAGGTACCGCAGTGTCATCCAACGTAGATCAGTACAGCAAGGGAACAGGCCCTTCGTGGGGCTAGAGTCGGCCCGTTCGCGGGACCTTTCATCGCCTGGCGCGGCTTAAAATCGGCCGGCGGGGGCTTCAACATCGGCAGCCTCGATCGCCTTCATGCAGCAGTTTGATTTTAAGCCGCACCGGGCGATGAAAGGCCCCACGAACGGGCCAATTCAGCTCTTAGAAAGCGTCTCATTCCCGCTTGGATCTTTGAAAGACTACAATGTGATAAATAACACTAAAACAAATAAAACTGAAGCAAATAAAGGCAAACAGAAGAACCAACCATGGAGGGGGGAGAGAGAGAGGGATGGGAAAAACATACCTAATAAGGTGAGTAACCGTGAATGAGGGATTTACCTGCAAGCCAGCCAGGAAACCCTTTCGACCGAATCCCTTAATTACCTAACCCGTTTAAATCCGATACCCGTTTAATTCGTTCCCATCCACCAATACATCCAAATAGTTCAAATGGCAATTGTACCTGCATCAGACAGCTTTAAGAGATTCTCCGTGAATTCCTTCAGTAAGACTTGAAGGTGAAAACACAATTGGTGACACATCGTGTTAATACGATGTTAATAGAGACATTTACCAAGGGCTTAAAAGTACCTGTTAACTGTTTCTTAAACGTTGGGATAGTCCCAGCCTCAACTACCTCCTCTGGCAGCTCGTTCCATACACCCACCTCCAGTTGTGTGAAAAAGTTACCCCTCAGATTCCTATTAAATCTTTTTCCCTTCATCTTGAACATACAGTATGTTCTCTAGTCCTCGATTCCCCTATTCTGGGCAAGAGACTCTGTGCATCTACCCAATCTATTCCTCTCATGATTTTATACACCTCTATAAGATCACCCCTCATCCTCCTGCTCTCCAAGGAATAGAGACACAGCCTACTCAACCTCTCCCTCTAGTCCTGGGGATTTAATCATCTCAATGCTCAACGCCTACTATTGATGGCAAGCTGCTGAATGTGTGTGGACTATATCTCCCAGCGCTCCCGAAGCTGGAAAGGGTGAAGAGAAGATTTTGTGGTGTAGAGTGATACAGTGTGGAAACAGCCTCTTCAGCCCAACTTGCCCAGATTTGGTCTCAGAATTCATTGAGGTACCTTTAGGAAGGAGATGAGGAGTAGAGTCTTTAATCAGAGGGTGTTGAATCTGTGGAATTCTTTGCCACAAAAGGTTGTGGAGGCCGTCAGTGGATGTATTTAATGGGAGTGGGCTGGGGAATCCGAGTGAGGGGCCGCTCGAGGACGAACGTTCGCTAATTCTTTCTTTCCTTCCCCGTCTGGGACAGGAGCGCCAGTGACGAAGCATCAGATGCGTCCGGGTGAGTGTGAGCTGGGACGTCGTGTGTGTTTGTGTGTGTGTGTGTGGAAGTGACGCGCTGGGTCCGTGCTGTGTGACTGTCACACGCGTGTGAAAGGACATTGGCCACACGGATGTACAGGGTCACACACAGCACAGGGTCACGCAAGCGTGTTGGGACTGGACGAAGCTGGAAAGAGTGAAGAGAAGGCCCTTCAGCACAACTTGGCCACGCCGGCCAACATGTCCCAGCTACACAAGTCCCACCTGTCTGCACTTGGTCCATATCCCTCTAAACCTGCCTTATCCATGTACCTGTCTAACTGTTTCTTAAACATTGGGATAGTCCTAGCCTCAACTACCGCCTCTGGCAGCTCGTTCCATACACCCACCACCCGTTGTGTGAAAAAGTTACCTTTCAGATTCCTATTAAATCTTTTCCCCTTCATCTTGAACATGCAGTATGTTCTCTGTTCCTCGATTCCCCTATTCTGGGCAAGAGACTGTGCATCTACCCAATCTATTCCTCTCGTGATTTTATACACCTCTATAAGATCACCCCTCATCCTCCTGCACTCCAAGGAATAGAGACACAGCCTACTCAACCTCTCCCTCTAATCCTGGGGATTTAATCATCTCAATGCTCTTCAAGAGCCCAACGCCTACTATTGATGGCAAGCTGCTGAATGTGTGTGGACTGTATCTCCCAGCGCTCCTGAAGCTGGAAAGGGTGAAGAGAAGTTTTGGTGGTGTAGAGTGATACAGTGTGGAAACAGCCCCTTCAGCCCAACTTGCCCAGATTTGGTCTCAGAATTCATTCAGGTACCTTTAGGAAGGAGATGAGGAGTAGAGTCTTTAATCAGAGGGTGTTGAATCTGTGGAATTCTTTGCCACAAAAGGCTGTGGAGGCCGTCAGTGGATGTATTTAATGGGAGTGGGCTGGGGAATCCGAGTGAGGGGCCGCTCGAGGACGAACGTTCGCTAATTCTTTGTTTCCTTCCCCGTCTGGGACAGGAGCGCCAGTGACGAAGCATCAGATGCGTCCGGGTGAGTGTGAGCTGGGACGTCGTGTGTGTGTGTGTGTGTGTGTGTGTGTGTGACCGGGGTGGGCAATGGACACAAGGTACCGCAGTGTCATCCAACGTAGATCAGTACAGCAAGGGAACAGGCCCTTCGTGGGGCTTGAGTCGGCCCGTTCGCGGGACCTTTCATCGCCTGGCGCGGCTTAAAATCGGCCGGCGGGGGCTTCAACATCGGCAGCCTCGATCGCCTTCATGCAGCAGTTTGATTTTAAGACGCACCGGGCGATGAAAGGCCCCGCGAACGGGCCAATCCAGCTCTTAGAAAGCGTCTGATTCCCGCTTGGATCTTTGAAAGACTACAATGTGATAAATAACACTAAAACAAATAAAACTGAAGCAAATAAAGGCAAACAGAAGAACCAACCATGGAGGGGGGAGAGAGAGAGGGATGGGAAAAACATACCTAATAACGTGAGTAACCGTGAATGAGGGATTTACCTGCAAGCCAGCCAGGAAACCCGTTCGACCGAATCCCTTAATTACCTAACCCGTTTAAATCCGATACCCGTTTAATTCGTTCCCATCCACCAATACATCCAAATAGTTCAAACGGCAATTGTACCTGCATCAGACAGCTTTAAGAGATTCTCCGTGAATTCCTTCAGTAAGACTTGAAGGTGAAAACACAATTGGTGACACATCGTGTTAATACGATGTTAATAGAGACATTTACCAAGGGCTTAAAAGTGACAGCCTCTGTCTGGCGGAAAGCGGAGATTTTAATAGATTTTTTTTCACCGAATTTCAAAATCCAGATTACAAAATATGGGGGGGGGGGGGGGGGGAATTGTTCCCCACCACACAAAACATGAGAGGGACGTGTCCCCCGAGATTTCCGCCCATGCTTACAGTGCTTGCGGCATCGGTGACCCAGTTTTGATCCCGACTATGGGCGCTGTCTGTACAGAGTTAACGTACGTTAACTCTCACTCTGTCTCCTCACTCAGGGACAGCAACTCAGACGAGGAGGACAGACGCAGACGCAGACGCTCGGCCGTGGCACTCAGGGTGGAGAGGTGAGTGGAAGTGACGCGCTGGGTCCGTGCTGTGTGACTGTCACACGCGTGTGAAAGGACATTGGCCACACGGATGTACAGGGTCACACACAGCACAGGGTCACGCAAGCGTGTTGGGACTGGACGAAGCTGGAAAGAGTGAAGAGAAGGCCCTTCAGCTCAACTTGGCCACGCCGGCCAACATGTCCCAGCTACACTAGTCCCACCTGTCTGCACTTGGTCCATATCCCTCCAAACCTGCCTTATCCATGTACCTGTTAACTGTTTCTTAAACGTTGGGATAGTCCCAGCCTCAACTACCTCCTCTGGCAGCTCGTTCCATACACCCACCTCCAGTTGTGTGAAAAAGTTACCCCTCAGATTCCTATTAAATCTTTTTCCCTTCATCTTGAACATACAGTATGTTCTCTAGTCCTCGATTCCCCTATTCTGGGCAAGAGACTCTGTGCATCTACCCAATCTATTCCTCTCATGATTTTATACACCTCTATAAGATCACCCCTCATCCTCCTGCTCTCCAAGGAATAGAGACACAGCCTACTCAACCTCTCCCTCTAGTCCTGGGGATTTAATCATCTCAATGCTCAACGCCTACTATTGATGGCAAGCTGCTGAATGTGTGTGGACTATATCTCCCAGCGCTCCCGAAGCTGGAAAGGGTGAAGAGAAGATTTTGTGGTGTAGAGTGATACAGTGTGGAAACAGCCTCTTCAGCCCAACTTGCCCAGATTTGGTCTCAGAATTCATTGAGGTACCTTTAGGAAGGAGATGAGGAGTAGAGTCTTTAATCAGAGGGTGTTGAATCTGTGGAATTCTTTGCCACAAAAGGTTGTGGAGGCCGTCAGTGGATGTATTTAATGGGAGTGGGCTGGGGAATCCGAGTGAGGGGCCGCTCGAGGACGAACGTTCGCTAATTCTTTCTTTCCTTCCCCGTCTGGGACAGGAGCGCCAGTGACGAAGCATCAGATGCGTCCGGGTGAGTGTGAGCTGGGACGTCGTGTGTGTTTGTGTGTGTGTGTGTGGAAGTGACGCGCTGGGTCCGTGCTGTGTGACTGTCACACGCGTGTGAAAGGACATTGGCCACACGGATGTACAGGGTCACACACAGCACAGGGTCACGCAAGCGTGTTGGGACTGGACGAAGCTGGAAAGAGTGAAGAGAAGGCCCTTCAGCACAACTTGGCCACGCCGGCCAACATGTCCCAGCTACACAAGTCCCACCTGTCTGCACTTGGTCCATATCCCTCCAAACCTGCCTTATCCATGTACCTGTCTAACTGTTTCTTAAACATTGGGATAGTCCTAGCCTCAACTACCGCCTCTGGCAGCTCGTTCCATACACCCACCACCCGTTGTGTGAAAAAGTTACCTTTCAGATTCCTATTAAATCTTTTCCCCTTCATCTTGAACATGCAGTATGTTCTCTGTTCCTCGATTCCCCTATTCTGGGCAAGAGACTGTGCATCTACCCAATCTATTCCTCTCGTGATTTTATACACCTCTATAAGATCACCCCTCATCCTCCTGCACTCCAAGGAATAGAGACACAGCCTACTCAACCTCTCCCTCTAATCCTGGGGATTTAATCATCTCAATGCTCTTCAAGAGCCCAACGCCTACTATTGATGGCAAGCTGCTGAATGTGTGTGGACTGTATCTCCCAGCGCTCCTGAAGCTGGAAAGGGTGAAGAGAAGTTTTGGTGGTGTAGAGTGATACAGTGTGGAAACAGCCCCTTCAGCCCAACTTGCCCAGATTTGGTCTCAGACTTCATTCAGGTACCTTTAGGAAGGAGATGAGGAGTAGAGTCTTTAATCAGAGGGTGTTGAATCTGTGGAATTCTTTGCCACAAAAGGCTGTGGAGGCCGTCAGTGGATGTATTTAATGGGAGTGGGCTGGGGAATCCGAGTGAGGGGCCGCTCGAGGACGAACGTTCGCTAATTCTTTGTTTCCTTCCCCGTCTGGGACAGGAGCGCCAGTGACGAAGCATCAGATGCGTCCGGGTGAGTGTGAGCTGGGACGTCGTGTGTGTGTGTGTGTGTGTGTGTGTGTGTGTGACCGGGGTGGGCAATGGACACAAGGTACCGCAGTGTCATCCAACGTAGATCAGTACAGCAAGGGAACAGGCCCTTCGTGGGGCTAGAGTCGGCCCGTTCGCGGGACCTTTCATCGCCTGGCGCGGCTTAAAATCGGCCGGCGGGGGCTTCAACATCGGCAGCCTCGATCGCCTTCATGCAGCAGTTTGATTTTAAGCCGCACCGGGCGATGAAAGGCCCCACGAACGGGCCAATTCAGCTCTTAGAAAGCGTCTCATTCCCGCTTGGATCTTTGAAAGACTACAATGTGATAAATAACACTAAAACAAATAAAACTGAAGCAAATAAAGGCAAACAGAAGAACCAACCATGGAGGGGGGAGAGAGAGAGGGATGGGAAAAACATACCTAATAACGTGAGTAACCGTGAATGAGGGATTTACCTGCAAGCCAGCCAGGAAACCCTTTCGACCGAATCCCTTAATTACCTAACCCGTTTAAATCCGATACCCGTTTAATTCGTTCCCATCCACCAATACATCCAAATAGTTCAAATGGCAATTGTACCTGCATCAGACAGCTTTAAGAGATTCTCCGTGAATTCCTTCAGTAAGACTTGAAGGTGAAAACACAATTGGTGACACATCGTGTTAATACGATGTTAATAGAGACATTTACCAAGGGCTTAAAAGTACCTGTTAACTGTTTCTTAAACGTTGGGATAGTCCCAGCCTCAACTACCTCCTCTGGCAGCTCGTTCCATACACCCACCTCCAGTTGTGTGAAAAAGTTACCCCTCAGATTCCTATTAAATCTTTTTCCCTTCATCTTGAACATACAGTATGTTCTCTAGTCCTCGATTCCCCTATTCTGGGCAAGAGACTCTGTGCATCTACCCAATCTATTCCTCTCATGATTTTATACACCTCTATAAGATCACCCCTCATCCTCCTGCTCTCCAAGGAATAGAGACACAGCCTACTCAACCTCTCCCTCTAGTCCTGGGGATTTAATCATCTCAATGCTCAACGCCTACTATTGATGGCAAGCTGCTGAATGTGTGTGGACTATATCTCCCAGCGCTCCCGAAGCTGGAAAGGGTGAAGAGAAGATTTTGTGGTGTAGAGTGATACAGTGTGGAAACAGCCTCTTCAGCCCAACTTGCCCAGATTTGGTCTCAGAATTCATTGAGGTACCTTTAGGAAGGAGATGAGGAGTAGAGTCTTTAATCAGAGGGTGTTGAATCTGTGGAATTCTTTGCCACAAAAGGTTGTGGAGGCCGTCAGTGGATGTATTTAATGGGAGTGGGCTGGGGAATCCGAGTGAGGGGCCGCTCGAGGACGAACGTTCGCTAATTCTTTCTTTCCTTCCCCGTCTGGGACAGGAGCGCCAGTGACGAAGCATCAGATGCGTCCGGGTGAGTGTGAGCTGGGACGTCGTGTGTGTTTGTGTGTGTGTGTGTGGAAGTGACGCGCTGGGTCCGTGCTGTGTGACTGTCACACGCGTGTGAAAGGACATTGGCCACACGGATGTACAGGGTCACACACAGCACAGGGTCACGCAAGCGTGTTGGGACTGGACGAAGCTGGAAAGAGTGAAGAGAAGGCCCTTCAGCACAACTTGGCCACGCCGGCCAACATGTCCCAGCTACACAAGTCCCACCTGTCTGCACTTGGTCCATATCCCTCTAAACCTGCCTTATCCATGTACCTGTCTAACTGTTTCTTAAACATTGGGATAGTCCTAGCCTCAACTACCGCCTCTGGCAGCTCGTTCCATACACCCACCACCCGTTGTGTGAAAAAGTTACCTTTCAGATTCCTATTAAATCTTTTCCCCTTCATCTTGAACATGCAGTATGTTCTCTGTTCCTCGATTCCCCTATTC
This sequence comes from Amblyraja radiata, assembly GCF_010909765.2. Taxonomy (NCBI): domain Eukaryota; kingdom Metazoa; phylum Chordata; class Chondrichthyes; order Rajiformes; family Rajidae; genus Amblyraja; species Amblyraja radiata. The sequence continues at coordinate 81,158 of NC_046004.1, read as the reverse complement.
TGGGCAAGAGACTGTGCATCTACCCAATCTATTCCTCTCGTGATTTTATACACCTCTATAAGATCACCCCTCATCCTCCTGCACTCCAAGGAATAGAGACACAGCCTACTCAACCTCTCCCTCTAATCCTGGGGATTTAATCATCTCAATGCTCTTCAAGAGCCCAACGCCTACTATTGATGGCAAGCTGCTGAATGTGTGTGGACTGTATCTCCCAGCGCTCCTGAAGCTGGAAAGGGTGAAGAGAAGTTTTGGTGGTGTAGAGTGATACAGTGTGGAAACAGCCCCTTCAGCCCAACTTGCCCAGATTTGGTCTCAGAATTCATTCAGGTACCTTTAGGAAGGAGATGAGGAGTAGAGTCTTTAATCAGAGGGTGTTGAATCTGTGGAATTCTTTGCCACAAAAGGCTGTGGAGGCCGTCAGTGGATGTATTTAATGGGAGTGGGCTGGGGAATCCGAGTGAGGGGCCGCTCGAGGACGAACGTTCGCTAATTCTTTGTTTCCTTCCCCGTCTGGGACAGGAGCGCCAGTGACGAAGCATCAGATGCGTCCGGGTGAGTGTGAGCTGGGACGTCGTGTGTGTGTGTGTGTGTGTGTGTGTGTGTGACCGGGGTGGGCAATGGACACAAGGTACCGCAGTGTCATCCAACGTAGATCAGTACAGCAAGGGAACAGGCCCTTCGTGGGGCTAGAGTCGGCCCGTTCGCGGGACCTTTCATCGCCTGGCGCGGCTTAAAATCGGCCGGCGGGGGCTTCAACATCGGCAGCCTCGATCGCCTTCATGCAGCAGTTTGATTTTAAGCCGCACCGGGCGATGAAAGGCCCCACGAACGGGCCAATTCAGCTCTTAGAAAGCGTCTCATTCCCGCTTGGATCTTTGAAAGACTACAATGTGATAAATAACACTAAAACAAATAAAACTGAAGCAAATAAAGGCAAACAGAAGAACCAACCATGGAGGGGGGAGAGAGAGAGGGATGGGAAAAACATACCTAATAACGTGAGTAACCGTGAATGAGGGATTTACCTGCAAGCCAGCCAGGAAACCCTTTCGACCGAATCCCTTAATTACCTAACCCGTTTAAATCCGATACCCGTTTAATTCGTTCCCATCCACCAATACATCCAAATAGTTCAAATGGCAATTGTACCTGCATCAGACAGCTTTAAGAGATTCTCCGTGAATTCCTTCAGTAAGACTTGAAGGTGAAAACACAATTGGTGACACATCGTGTTAATACGATGTTAATAGAGACATTTACCAAGGGCTTAAAAGTGACTGCCTCTGTCTGGCGGAAAGCGGAGATTTTAATAGTTTTTTTTCACCGAATTTCAAAATCCAGATTACAAAATATGGGGGGGGGGGGAATTGTCCCCCACCTCTCAAAACATGGGAGGGACGTGTCCCCCGAGATTTCCGCCCATGCTTACAGTGCTTGCGGCATCGGTGACCCAGTTTTGATCCCGACTATGGGCGCTGTCTGTACAGAGTTAACGTACGTCAACTCTCACTCTGTCTCCTCACTCAGGGACAGCAATTCAGACGAGGAGGACAGACGCAGACGCATGCGCTCGGCCGTGGCACTCAGGGTGGAGAGGTGAGTGGAAGTGACGCGCTGGGTCCGTGCTGTGTGACTGTCACACGCGTGTGAAAGGACATTGGCCACACGGATGTACAGGGTCACACACAGCACAGGGTCACGCAAGCGTGTTGGGACTGGACGAAGCTGGAAAGAGTGAAGAGAAGGCCCTTCAGCTCAACTTGGCCACGCCGGCCAACATGTCCCAGCTACACTAGTCCCACCTGTCTGCACTTGGTCCATATCCCTCCAAACCTGCCTTATCCATGTACCTGTTAACTGTTTCTTAAACGTTGGGATAGTCCCAGCCTCAACTACCTCCTCTGGCAGCTCGTTCCATACACCCACCTCCAGTTGTGTGAAAAAGTTACCCCTCAGATTCCTATTAAATCTTTTTCCCTTCATCTTGAACATACAGTATGTTCTCTAGTCCTCGATTCCCCTATTCTGGGCAAGAGACTCTGTGCATCTACCCAATCTATTCCTCTCATGATTTATACACCTCTATAAGATCACCCCTCATCCTCCTGCTCTCCAAGGAATAGAGACACAGCCTACTCAACCTCTCCCTCTAGTCCTGGGGATTTAATCATCTCAATGCTCAACGCCTAATATTGATGGCAAGCTGCTGAATGTGTGTGGACTATATCTCCCAGCGCTCCCGAAGCTGGAAAGGGTGAAGAGAAGATTTTGTGGTGTAGAGTGATACAGTGTGGAAACAGCCTCTTCAGCCCAACTTGCCCAGATTTGGTCTCAGAATTCATTGAGGTACCTTTAGGAAGGAGATGAGGAGTAGAGTCTTTAATCAGAGGGTGTTGAATCTGTGGAATTCTTTGCCACAAAAGGTTGTGGAGGCCGTCAGTGGATGTATTTAATGGGAGTGGGCTGGGGAATCCGAGTGAGGGGCCGCTCGAGGACGAACGTTCGCTAATTCTTTCTTTCCTTCCCCGTCTGGGACAGGAGCGCCAGTGACGAAGCATCAGATGCGTCCGGGTGAGTGTGAGCTGGGACGTCGTGTGTGTTTGGTGTGTGTGTGTGGTGTGTGGAAGTGACGCGCTGGGTCCGTGCTGTGTGACTGTCACACGCGTGTGAAAGGACATTGGCCACACGGATGTACAGGGTCCACACACAGCACAGGGTCACGCAAGCGTGTTGGGACTGGACGAAGCTGGAAAGAGTGAAGAGAAGGCCCTTCAGCTCAACTTGGCCACGCCGGCCAACATGTCCCAGCTACACTAGTCCCACCTGTCTGCACTTGGTCCATATCCCTCCAAACCTGCCTTATCCATGTACCTGTCTAACTGTTTCTTAAACATTGGGATAGTCCTAGCCTCAACTACCTCCTCTGGCAGCTCGTTCCATACACCCACCACCCGTTGTGTGAAAAAGTTACCTTTCAGATTCCTATTAAATCTTTCCCCTTCATCTTGAACATACAGTATGTTTCTCTGTTCCTCGATTCCCCTATTCTGGGCAAGAGACTGTGCATCTACCCAATCTATTCCTCTCATGATTTTATACACCTCTATAAGATCACCCCTCATCCTCCTGCACTCCAAGGAATAGAGACACAGCCTACTCAACCTCTCCCTCTAATCCTGGGGATTTAATCATCTCAATGCTCTTCAAGAGCCCAACGCCTACTATTGATGGCAAGCTGCTGAATGTGTGTGGACTGTATCTCCCAGCGCTCCTGAAGCTGGAAAGGGTGAAGAGAAGTTTTGGTGGTGTAGAGTGATACAGTGTGGAAACAGCCCCTTCAGCCCAACTTGCCCAGATTTGGTCTCAGAATTCATTCAGGTACCTTTAGGAAGGAGATGAGGAGTAGAGTCTTTAATCAGAGGGTGTTGAATCTGTGGAATTCTTTGCCACAAAAGGCTGTGGAGGCCGTCAGTGGATGTATTTAATGGGAGTGGGCTGGGGAATCCGAGTGAGGGGCCGCTCGAGGACGAACGTTCGCTAATTCTTTGTTTCCTTCCCCGTCTGGGACAGGAGCGCCAGTGACGAAGCATCA